>NW_015171503.1:2124204-2170947 GCF_001447785.1 Gekko japonicus | reverse complement strand
CTCACAGCACTGGGAGGGAGCAGATTTTCAAAAATAACAGGAAGGCAAGGAGGTCTGTTTGTGAAATGACAATGTGATTCACAGTGTGCATCAGAACAGCGTTGCAAAACAGCATCAACTATCACTGGAAGAGGTTCACAGGAGGAGTTCCAAAGCTCTTTAGGAAGAGTTTTAAAAACCGTGAAATGACTCTAGCTTGATTAAGCAGTATCTGATGGGAGAACATGGCAGCCTTTCTCAAGTTATTGAGGAAGGCATAGGTGATGAGAGATAAGACTGATTCAAGAAGGATGTGAGGAAAGTCTCCTAGGAGAAAATGTAATTTTGATATAAGAAAAAAATTCTTAGGTTTAACTTTGATACTGTGAAATAGGCCATTGAGGGATGTACTGGAAGCCTTCTGGTTCCCTTTTATAAGCATTTGCCATTTGTGTTGGTTTGTTAGCCTTCATTGCTCTAGCAGTTTAGGCATATGGGCCATGGCTACTGGCTATCTGGAGGAATCAGGGCAGTTACTCTTTGGTTTTGGCAGTCTTATCTGCATACCATATATATTTTCAGCTATACCTATTAGTAAATGCAGAAGTGGGGACCTGCAAGAGACTATCCCATCCCCCCCACCTCTGCTTCTTCCCCTCTCCCCCTACTTCTCTCACTACTTCTCTCACTCTCTTTCTCCTTCCTGCCTCCCCTTTTCTTACTCTCTCTCCCCTCCAGGGGCGTAACCAGAAAATTTTGGTTGGTGGGGCATTGGGAAATCCGAGGGGAGGGTGGGGGGAGGGGGGAGCAAGGGGGAAGAGAGATCCTGTCGGCAGGCAGGCAGGTGAAGAAGAGAAGGGTCTTTCCTTGCCTGCCAGCCGCACTAGTTCACCTCGGCCACTACAGGAGAGGGAGAGCTGGTGGGCTGATGCAATTAATACTCAGGGATTTTGTGCTCTGTGGTACAGTAGCGGTAGGCCTCACCCACCCACTACTGTAGCAGAGAGTGCATACTCACCAAGTATTAATCACACCAGCCAGTTGGCTCTCCTCCTGTAGTGGCCGAGGCAAACAAGTGCGACCAGCAGGAAGGGGCAGGGGCAGTGGGAGTTGTGGGGCATGGGCCATGAGTGAGGGGGCACCACCTCTAAATGCCCCACTGTGGCTTAGGGTTGCCAAATGGCACTTACCCTTTTGGCGGGGGACTCCAGCCTGGCTCCTGGCGCGTGCGCACCGCATGCACGTCACAGGGAAATGACGTCATGACACCGGGCACGCTGGGGCGGGGCCACAGCCATTTGAGGGGAAAACATAGAGTTTCCCCCTCAAATGGCTGTGACCCCGCCCCCAGCATGCCCGGCGTCATGACGTCACTTCCCTGTGACGTGCACGCGGGGGTGGGGTTTCCCCCGGGGCCCGATTCCGCTGCAGCGGAAATAGGGCCTCCAAAGCGGGGGTTTCCCCGCCCCCTGGCCCGATTTGGCAGCCCTACTGTGGCTACGGGTCTGCTCCTCTTCATGCCTGTCACGTCCTTTCTGCCCCCACCCCATCACTCTGCATATACAGAGGTCAGTTCCTCTTAGGGTGGGCAGCTCCATGTTGGGAAATTCCTGGAGATTTGGGGGTGGAGCCTTGGGAGGATGAGGTTTGAACTTGGAAGTAACAGGAATACTGAGACAGATAAGAACAAGATTACCACCATGTGGCATGCAGACAGACATGGAATGTGTCTGGGATGTTAGGATGAGGGAGGCTGATAAAACACAACCCTCCGAAAAAATAGAGAAGTCAATGTAATGTGCATTTTCTTTAACTTTAAACGTATAATGTGCACCTTCTCCTCCTCAAAGCACCCACAGCTTCTACTTTGCTTTATTGCCTGGGAGGAATACAATGTGTGCCACATAAGGAAAAAGGCCTCTGTGACTTAATAAACAAGAGCACTACCTCAGTGAGAAAAGTCGCTGCCTGTATGGCTGGTTTCTTCTCATCTCCATTGGTTGTTATTCTTTTTTAAAAAAAACACCTTTCCATCTCTTTTATCTGACCAGGCAGCTTCCCCTTCATTCTTATCTATTTTTTAAAATGCTGTCTGGATATCTTAGGCCATTAAAGCCTCTCTCTTTTATCGCTGCAATCTCTCTCTCCTCTGTTGGAGGATGTTTTCTGCTCCCCTATCTTCCCTACATCTCTGTTTTATTCCAAGCCTCCCTTGTCCCTTTGACCCCACATTTTCTCAGCAGTGAATGCAATTGGAATCAAATGAGGCTGCAACTCTGCTGGACAAGGAGAACTGTCATAACTGGAACTCCCTCAGCACTCTTTAAAGGTAAAGGTTCCCTTGCTCGAAAGCCAGTCGAATCGGACTCTAGGGTTGCGGTGCTCATCTCCGTTTCAAAGCTGAAGAGCCAGCGCTGTCCGAAGACGTTTCCGTGGTCATGTGGCCAGCATGACTAAACACCAAGGTGCATGGAACGCTGTTCCCTTCCCACTGAAGTGGTACCTATTTATCTACTTGCAATTTCTTGCTTTCGAACTGCTAGGTTGGCAGGAGCTGGAACTACAGACGGGAGCTCACTCTGTCATGCGGCACCCAGGTCTCGAACTGCTGAGCTACCGACCTTCCACAGCCTGCAGTTCAGCGTCTTAACCACTTGAGCCACCGCAGCTCTCTCAGCACTCTTTAAAGATATGCAAATAACAGCAGTAGAATTAAGGACCTGTACTTACACTCTACGCTGGTAACACATGCTATGTGGTAACTAAATCATGGGCACTATAGTTGCACAATCCCATGCCATATATAGCTTATGAAATAGTCTATTTTGGGGGTGATACAGAACCATCCCAGACAGTGAAGACTTTCCAATTGCATCTTGTGGTTCCACACATCAATCGTTTGCATTGCTGAAATTCCCACATTCAGCTGCTAGCGGAATGAATATGGTGGCTCTACATGGCATTTATTATATACTAGGAAAAAGGTCCGTTGTGGAAATAAATACAACGAGCTCTAGAAAGAGACTCTGGGCGGGCGCCCCGGCCTTGGACACTGAGTGTCAATTTGCTGTGGCGACCCCAGCAGGGTATAATGACACTGAGTCCACCATTTTCTCCAGAGGAACTGATCTCTGCTACCTAAAGAACAGTTGTAATTTTGAGTGATCTCCAGCCCTCACCTGGAGATTGGCAACGATGGTTCCCCAGATGGGAATGGTTGATTTGGAGGGTGGAGTCTATGGCTTTGTACCTGTCCAAGGTCTCACGCCTCCTGAAACCTCGCCCTCTCCAGGCTCCATCCTTCACATCTCCAGGAATTTCCCACCTGGATTTGGCAACCATATCTCCTTCCTAGCCAATCATCAGCCTACCTTTATTTCCCCCTCACTCTTCAGCTTTCCACCCCCCACACACACACCTGCAGCTTCTCCCGTGCTCTGAAGCCCTGACTGCTACATCACATTGGCTGTCATACAGGGGCCACCTCGGCAGCATATAAGGATTCAGAGCCCACCATTTTCTCCAGGGGAACATCATCTGGAAAGCAGTTGTAATTCTGAGTGATCTCCAGCCCTCACCTGGAGATTGGACACATTTTACCTCAGAATAGCAAACTGTTTAGAATGTTAGAGGCAAAAGCCAATCAAGTCGCACATGCAAATGACCTCTGTGTTCTGACTGGCTATGGGGGACGGGGAGGAACAGCAAACTGTTTAGAATGTTGGAGGCAGGACTCAGGCAAAGCAGCCAGTGGATAGGGAGACCCTCTGAATGACACATCAGAGAGCGAACTGATTTTGGAGCGTGTGGAATGTTCTAAAGAAGTGCCACCACCATTCGGCTTTTATTTATAAGGGAGATAATGATCTTTCTCTTTGAAGAACTCTGAATGTGTTTGTAGAGTCTCTCCATCGTGCCTGGTCACTTCTTCCACACATAGGCTAATACCTCCTGGCTGAGTTAAGTTGGGGGGAGGCAGCAGCCTGCCAGGCACATGGAAAACAATTGGGGAAACACATCTTGCCCCCTTTTACCCCCTTAGGAGTCGTGTTTCTCAGAAATCTCTTTGTAGTGGGGGTTGACCTCATGGGAGGAATGCACTTCCCTTATTTTGGGTTTCTTGGTATAGGGGTTTGTCCTTGGCACTGAATTTCTTTTTTTTGAATTTGGTTTTCTACAAAATGAAGAACAGTATTTGAGGAACCTGAGAAAAGCAGAAAGCAATTAATTTAGCAGGATGGAAAACAAGGGGGAATTTAAAGGAAAAGTGAATAAGGTAGAGAGTGCTGTCAAGTTGTAGCCAACTTATGGTGACTTTTCAAGGCATGTGATGCTTAGAGATGGTTTGCCATTGCCTGCCTTTGTGTAGTGACATTGAACTTCCTTGGTGATCTCCTATCTAAATACTGACCAGGTCTGATCCTGCTTAGCTTCTGAGATCAGACTATTCAGGACTATCTAGGTCAGGGGAAAGAAGCAATAGCCCTGATAAACCTCAACACAGCCTTCTGACTGTACATATGAGACAGCATGGCACTGCAGTTACATTTTAAGTTAAGCAAAAACCCTACAAATCAGATCTGGAAAAAGGAAGGGAAAATAACACAGTAAGTACTAGAATGCAACTGGATGTTAGTTATGTCATCTAGATTGTCCATTGGAACTGAGTGAACAAATAATGCCAATTTCACACTAAAGGACTAGCATGGAACTGACCCCTTCATTGCCCTTTAATGTTGACCATGGCTGTGGCTCAGTGGAAGAGCCTTTGCTTGGCATGCAGAAGGTTCCAGGTTCAATCCCTGGTATCTCCAGTTAAAAGGACCACTGCCCATCTCAGTAGTGACCTTGATGGACCATTGATCTAATTCAGTATAAGGCAGCTTCATGTATGTTTATTTGAAAGCTAAGCAGTATGCTAACAATCCACATTACTACAACTACAGACAAGTTATTTACAAAGAGGGTCTATGCTGTTTTTAGTCTTGGACCTGTGTTCGTCAGGGCTGGTGAAATCCAGTGGTGAGGGAATATGGGGCTCCCTGGTTGACATTACCAATCTGTCCCTGGATTCCAGGGTCTATCTGGGGGGGGGGATTAAAAGAGGCTGCGGTTACACCGCTCTTAAAGAGACCATTTCTGGATTCTACAGATCCTTCCAATTACCACCCAGTGTCGAATCATTTGCTTCTGGGGAAGGTAATTGAGAGAGCAGTGGCAGAACCCCTCCAGAATTTATTGGATGACACAATGGCTCTGGACCCAGCCATGGGACAGAAATGGTGCTGGTAGCCCTCACAGACAATCTCCATAGACAGCTGGATCGGGGCGGGGCAGCACTGCTGTTATTGCTTGAGCTGACAGCAGCGTTCGACATGGTTGACCATGACCTACTGACCCACTGCCTCACCAACATAGGCGTTTGTGGGATGGCCTTGACGTGGCTTACCTCATTCCTCCAAGGTTGGGGACAGAGGGTAGTGCTAGGAGAGAGGGTGTCACCTAGACACCCCTTGGTGTGAGGGATCCCTCAGTGGGCAATCATCTCTCCAATGCTGCTTAACATCTACATGCACCCCCTTGCCCAGCTGGTGCAGAGTTTTGGGCTGGGATGTCATCAGTATATCTGTTGATGGGCAGCTGGCTGGATGCTGCCCCAGCAAATTTGGTTGAAGGAATGGAGGCTGTGGTGGGAATGTTGAAACAGAGCCAGCTGAGACCGAATCCATCTAAGACAGAGGTTCTTAGGATAGGTAGGGGGGATTCAGGATTGGGGTGCCAACTCCTGGTTCTTAATTGTGTGCCTATAATACTGGCACTGACTGTCAAGAGCCTGGGTGTGGTTCTGGATGCCTCCCTATCAATGGAGGCCCGATCACAAATGTTGCCAGACTGGTGTTCACCTCCAGGCTAGACTACTGTAACTATGCAGGGCTACTCTTGAGACTGACCTAGGGTTGCCGGGTCCCTACCTGTTGCCGGCGGGGGGATGAGGCTTCCCATCTGGGTTATTCTGGCATGTCACCAGGGGAATGCTCAGGCATTCTGCCAGAAACTCTATGGTACCATAGTTTTTTTGGCCAAATGCTAGAGCATGCATGATGACATAACCTCTGGTGACCTCTGGGTGACATCACACCGGGCACAGTGGCATGATACCAGCACTTTGGGGGCAGGGTCCCCCCACCCACTGAATCCGGGCTGGTGGATTAGGGTCCCTAAAAGTGGGCAAACCCCCACCCCCCTGAGGGAATGGCAAGCCTAGACTGACCTGGAAATTGGAACTGGTCCACAATGCAGTGGCGTGGGTCCTCACCGGAACCCCACACATTCAACCAGTGCTCTGCCAGCTGCATTGGTTCCAGGTCGAGCACTGGATCAGGCTCAAGGTTTTGGTATTAACTTTTAAGGCCTTAAATGGTCTGGGACCTATGTATCTGCGGGATATGTATTGCTCTTGGTATACCACCAAAGAGCAATATGCTCTGCACAGAAGAACTTACTGGAGATTCCTGGCCTGAAATACATCCAGCTATCCTCAACCACAGCCAGGGCCGTTTTGGCCCTGGCTCCGACCTGGTGGAACTCTCTACCAAATGACATCCATGCCCTGCGGAGCCTAATGTGGTTCTGCAGGGCTTGTAAGGCAGAGATGTTCCACCAGGCCTATGGCCATCTGAAATTGTGAAATTAGTGCCATCTGAAATTGCTGAAGTTGTTTTAAATTGTTTTTGTTTTTAACTGTTTTACTGATTCGTGACTGTATTCTTGTATTGTTGTTCACTGCCCTGAGCCTTGTGTGTACAGGGGAGGGTGGTCTAAGAACATAAGAACATAAGAGACGCCAATGTTGGATCAGGCCAAAGGCCCATCCAGTCCAACACTCTGTGTCACACAGTGGCCAGAAATACCAGTGCCATCAGGAGGTCCACCAGTGGGGCCAGGACATTAGAAGCCCTCCCACTGTTGACCCCCCCCCCAAGCACCAAGAAGACAGAGCATCACGTGCCCCAGAGCCCCTTGTGGCTAAAAGTCTAATGTATAAATAAACAAACAAAGAAAGGTTTCATTGCCTCTTTTGCCCTTTGCTTCCCTCTGGAAGGAAAAAAAAATCCTCATCTTTAAATGTCCTCCATGCTTGCTCCTGACAGTAGTGTTAAAAGGACTAGAACAGGGGAACGTGCAACAATGGAGGGTTTACACAGAAGCAGGAATTAATCTGAAGATCTTTTCCACTATTATGTTGATGCACAAAAGGATTGCAGTATGCAAAAAGGTTGGGGTTGAAACCTCATCAAGGAGATTGTAACAATATGTGGACATTTAACTTGATGTACTTGATGAGGGCATTGAAGGATGAGTAAAGGTAAGGGTAAAGGCTTCCCTTGCTCGAAAGCCAGTCGAATCCGACTCTAGGGATGCGGTGCTCATTTCTGTTTCCAAGCCGAAGAGCCAGCACTGTCCAAAGACATTTCCGTAGTCATGTGGCCGGCATGACTAAACACCGAGCCGCATGGAACGCTGTTACTTTCCCACCAAAGTGGTACCTGTTTATCTACTTGCAATTTCTTGCTTTTGAACTGCTAGGTTGGCAGGAGCTGGGACCAGAGACAGGAGCTCACTCCGTCATGCAGCACTCGGGTCTCGAACTGCCGAACTACCGACCTTCAGGTCTGCAGTTCAGCGTCTTAACCACTTGAGCCACCATAGCCTTTGAAGGATGAGTACCCCCCCCTTTGGAATGGACCCATCTAAAACATTATTTCCACCCTCAGATTGGAAAACAGCATTACTTCTGAACCAGTTCCGATGTTTTGTTCCCACCATGTTCCTAATGGCATCACTGGGAGGATGTCAGGGCCCACTGGCCACTCCCAGCCTCTTGAGAGCTTCTGAGATCCTTCTCCCCTCCCTTTCCCGCCCCCTTCCCCAAACTTACCTAATAATGGTAGTGATAGGCCTTCCCTACCACATGCCTCAGCTTAGCTTTCCATCTACCCACTGGCAGTTCCCTTGGGTTTCTCTACTCAGCTTCACCAGCAGAGAAGACAGATGTAGCCACTGCAACAATTTCACTCATCTTCTATAAACGTAGTGGAATGTGACATCTACCTGCAGCTTCAGTTTGCTCCGTCACCATGTGGCCTGCCTGAGATCCTGCAAAGTGGAATACAGCAGTAGTAGGGGAGGATAAGACTAGCTGGTGTTTTCCCACCCAAGTGGCTTGTGGTCCTCATTTCCTTTGTAAGATGCCCGCTGAAAGCTTATCTGCTAACAGTTATGCTTGATGCCAATTCCCCTTTCATCAGTCTACCGATCACCAAGTTCCCACCCACAGGGCTTGTGGGCAGAGGAATATTGTTCCATGCTTCCATGCCTTGGTACAAGAACAGAGTTCCTTGACTAGGTCTTCTATGCTTCTAGTGCTGTGCCATGGATGGTTGTAGAATCAGTTCAAATTTTATCCCCTGTTGCTGCTGTGGGGAGGAGGGGGGTGGCCAGTCACCTGGACTGTCCTTTCACTTCAGCAGGTATTTTACCTTGTACCTGTCTCATTACAGTACCACAGGGGGCGGGACTAAGGCCTAAGCACTGTGTTTTACTGCAAAAAGGGGGTTTACAAAGTGATTCTAACCTGCCCAGTGAGCAAAATTGAAGATGGGATCATTATTACTTACCAAGCTCTTCAAATCAGCATCAGACCACTTAATTATACCCAAGAAGTAAGTCAGAGCCAGGACTGCCCAGGTGTTAATTGCATTTATTTTATTCTTAGCTGTAAGCACAGTTTTCACTATTTTAAGGAATCTCGTTCTCTCTGTGTATAGATATGTCAGTGAGAGGATTATAAATTTCAATAGGCTCTCAGGTTGTTCTGATGCATCCCCAAATTCTAACAGGAATTATGATCGAGAAAGTATATCAAGTATAGGTAACATATGACTTACCAGATTTTTTTTTTTATGTAGAAGATATTAACTTTTACTTTACTTGTGTGGAGAGTTACACATTTCTGAAGGACAAATTACATTTTTATAACTTTGCTGAAAGTGAAGTTATGAGATTGTCAAGTCTACATGAACTTAGTGGGTGATTTTATGTCGTTTGTATATGACAATTCTGTGTATGATTTTCACTCTACCTCTGTCTTTTGGGGATTAATACCCAGTGCTGAAATTCATTTAACAGAATGGAGAGCTGAAGAATGCCATCATGATAACAATATCTGTTGATACTAATATAAACATACAAATTCCATGACAAAGCAAAGCAAATTGTGCAACCAACCTTAAACTTACAAGTTCATATACAATTTTCTCTTTGATTTCGACAAAAGGAGCTTTATTTGTTGTGCAATGTAAAAATTGCTGACTTCATTATTGGACCTGGTTAGGATAAGGCCAGCCAATGTAGGGCAAAGGGGCCAATATGATCATAAGAACATAAGAAGAGCCCTGCTGGATCAGACCCATAGTCCATCTAGTCTAGCATCCTGTCTCACACAGTGGCCAAACAGTTCCTCTGAAGGGCCAACAATAGGGATAGAGGCCAAGGCCTTCCCCTTATGTTGCCTCCTGGCTCTTGGATTCAGAGGATCAGTGCCTCTGAATGTGGAGGTTGCTCTCAGTCAACATGGCTAGTAGTTATTGATAGACCTATCTTCCATGAGTCTATCTAATTCCCTTTTAAAGCTGTTTATTCCTGTGGCCATCACTACATCCTCTGGCAGCGAATGCCACCTTTTAATCACTCTCTGTATAAAGAAGTATTTCCTTTTGTCCGTCCTGAAACTTCTGCCCATCAGCTTCTTCTTCTTTTTTTTTTTTTGTCCCCCCGGAGGGGATTTTTTATTGCATTTTTTTTAAAGACTACAAACTACAATGAAAAATTAGGAAAGAGTAACTAGGGAGTAAGGAAAGAAAACCATTAATAACTAAAAACCCAAGAATAGGAGATCATAACAACAGCTTATATAAATGTTAATCTTAAATTGCTAGTATTACCTTGAACATAGTCGGTTATGCTAAGTTATTTATCTTTTTATCCATTGATTTAACTGTTTAAGAGAACCCCAAGAGCATCCAAGAATAAAGCCAAAATTTTAAGGCACAATTCAGAGTCCTTCAGCCTTCATTTTGTTTTAACTTTTCTTATCCTCAATTGATATGCACGTTTGGGGGCAGCCGCCCCCTTATCGGAAGCAGAGTCCTCGTCGGAAGACACCGAGTCCAATTCGCCACTGGATTTGCTGTCATCTTCTTCCTTAGCGACCTTGGCTGTCTCTCCCAGCTGCAATCTCAGGAACTCACATGCTTTAAAAACAGAAAATGACTACTTCTGGAATTAACCATCTGTAGGCAATGCTGTTTGTTTGTAGAAAAAGGATTAAGTCTTTATATTTCTTTCTCTTTTGCCTTATTTCAAATGGGATGTCTTTTAGAATCCTGAGGATGTTGTCCCCGATTTTCAAGGTTGTTCCTGTAGTTGCTTTCAGGATTGAATCCCTCACATGCCTCTTTGAGAATCTGACCATTATTTCCCCAGGCAGATTATTCTTCTTGATATACACGGAATAGGACCTGTAGACCACATCCATTTCATTTGCAAGATATTCCGCTTTCAAATCTGTGACTGGGGCTAATGCTTCACTCAAGAGTTGCTTTAGATTCTCGTCTTTTAATTCTGGGACCCTTGAAACCGGAGGACCAAACTTGCTTTCTCCATTTGCAGCTGTAAAAGTTGAGATTCTTCCGAAGCTTGCTTCTTTTCCAGCTTTTGCACCTTTTTCTTAACTTTTTTAGTGTTGGCGTCCATTTCCTTCACCTTCTCAGCTGTTTGCTCCATCATTTTTAAAGTTTCAGTCTGTTGGAGCTGCTGAGTTGCAAGATTCTGAGTTAGAGTTGTCAGCTTTTGTTTAATGTTGGTCATCTGGTCCATCAGCTTCATTGGATGCCCTCAAGTTCTAGTATTTTGTGAGAGGGAGAAAATTTTGTCTTTGTCAACTCTTTCCACCCCATACATAATTTTATAAACCTCTATTATGCCTCCCTTTAGTCGTCTCTTTTTTAAACTGAAAAGTCCCAGACTCTTCAGCCTTTCCTCATAGGGAAGATGGTCCAACCCCCTAATCATCTTGGTTGCCCTCCTCAGTACTTTTTCCAGCTCTGCAATGTTCTTTTTGAGATACAGTGAGTAGAACTGTACACAGTTATGAAGCCACACCATAGATCTAAACAGGGGCATTACAATATGGCCATTTTATTCTCAGTCTCTTTCCTACTAATTCCTAACACAGAGTTTGCCCTTTTCACTACTGCAGCACACTGGGTTGACACTTTTTTTGAGCTATCTACTATGACCTCAAGATCTTTTCCCGTCTCAGTCTCAACAAGTTCAGAACCCATTAGCCTCTACTTGAAATTGGGATTTCTTGTCCAAGTGTGCATCACCTACACTTACTAACATTTAACTTCATTTGCCAGATTGTTGCCCACTCACCCAGTTTGTGGAGATCATCTTGGAGTTCTTCACAATCAGTCTTGGTTTTCACCATTCTGAATAATTTTGTGTCATCTGCAAACTTGGCCACTGGTACACTACTCACCCCTAGTTCCAGGTCATTTATTAATAAATTAAATAGTACCAGCCCCAATATTGATCCTTGTGAGACCCCCTGCTTAGTTCCCGCCATTGTGAAAACTGTCCATTGATTCCTACTCTTTGCTTTCTGTCATTTTAACAGTTTTTGATCCATAAGAGAACTCATCCTCTTATTTCATGACTAATAGGTTTACTCAAGAGTCTTTGGTGAGGTACCTTGTCAAAAGCCTTTTGAAAGTCCAGGTATATAATGTCTACCGGGTCACCATTGTCATGCTTGATCACTTTCTCAAAGAATTCCAAAAGGTTGGTGAGGCTGGTCTTCCCTTTGCAGAAGCCATGCCGATTTTCCACCAGCAGGCTTTGTTCCTCTGTGTCTAACAATTCTATCCTTGATTACAGTTTTTACTAATTTGCCTGGGACAGATGTTAGGCTAACTGGCTTGTAATTTCCTGGTTCCACTCTGGATCCCTTTTTAAAAATTGATGTAACATTCACTGCTCTCCAGTCTTCTGGTACAGTGGCTGAATTTAGTGAGAGATAACAGATATAAGTTAGTAGATCAGCTATCTGATCTGAAATGGCTGAGAAGCTAAATGCATTTTTTGCCTCCGTCTTCACTGTGGAAAATGAGAGGTGCTTGCCCACTCCAGAGCCGCTGAGTTCAGGAGGGGTGTTGAAAGACCTGAGTCAGATTGAGGTGACCAGAGAGGAGGTCCTAAAACTGATAGACAACTTAAAAACTGATAAATCACCAAGCCCAGAGGGCATACATCTGAGAGTTCTGAAAGAACTCAAATGTGAACTTGTGGATCTCCTGACAAAAATATGTAATCTTTCCTTAAAATCAGCCTCCATTCCTGAGGACTGGAAGGTAGCTAATGTCACTCCCATCTTTAAAAAGGGTTCCAGAGGAGATACAGGAAATTACAGGCCAGTCAGTCTGACGTCGATACCGGGTAAATTGGTGGAAACCATTATTAAGGAAAGAATTAGTAGGCACATAGATGAACAAAACCTATTGAGGCAGACTCAACATGGGTTCTGTAAGGGAAGATCTTGTCTCACTAACCTGTTAATGTTCTTTGAGGGGGTGAACAAACATGTGGACAAGGGGGATCCAATAGATATTGTTTACCTTGACTTCCAGAAAGCTTTTGATAAAGTTCCTCATCAAAGGCTCCTAAGTAAGCTCAAAAATCATGGGATAAAAACTGGCTAATTTTTATGGATCAAAAACTGGCTAATTAATAGAAAACAGAGAGTGAGTATAAATGGGCAGTTCTCTCAGTGGAGGGGGGTAAGCAGTGGGGTACCGCAGGGATCAGTACTTGGTCCACTGCTTTTTAACTTGTTCATTAATGATTTGGAGTTGGGAGTAAGCAGTGAAGTGGCTAAATTTGCGGATGATACGAAGTTGTTCAGGGTGGTGAAAACCAGTGAGGATTGTGAGGCACTCCAAAGGGATCTGTCAAGGATGGGCAAGTGGGCGTCAACATGGCAAATGGGGTTCAATGTGGCCAAGTGCAAGGTGATGCACATTGGAGCCAAAAATCCTAACTATAAATACACGTTGATGGGGTCTGAACTGGCAGAGACTGATCAAGAGAGAGATCTTGGAGTTGTAGTAGATAACTCACTGAAAATGTCGAGACAGTGTGTGACTGCAATAAAGAAGGCCAATGCTATGCTGGGGATTATTAGGAAGGGTATTGTAAACAGATCAGCCAATATCATAATGCCGCTATATAAATCAATGGTGCGACCTCATCTGGAATACTGTGTGCAATTCTGGTCACCACACCTTAAAAAGGATATTATAGCATTGGAAAAAGTGCAGAAAAGGGCAACTCAAATGATAAAGGGGTTGGAACACTTTCCCTATGAGGAAAGGTTAAGGCGCTTAGGGCTCTTTAGCTTGGAGAAACGACGACTGAGGGGTGACATGATTGAGGTTTATAAGATTATGCATGGGAAAGAGCAGGTAGAGAAAGAGGTACTTTTCTCCCTTTCTCACAATACAAGAACTCGTGGGCACTCCATGAAATTGCTGAGCGGTCGGGTTAGAACGGATAAAAGGAAGTACTTCTTCACCCAAAGAGTGATTAACACTTGGAATTCACTGCCACAGGAAGTGGTGGCGGCTACAAGCATGGACGGCTTCAAAAGGGAATTAGATAGGCATATGGAGCAGAGGTCCATCAGTGGCTATTAGCCACAAGGTATAGATAGGGACTCTGGGGCAAGTGATGCTCTGTCATCTTGGTGCTTTGGGGGGTCAACAGTGGGAGGGCTTCTAATGTCCTGGCTCCACTGGTGGACCTCCTGATGGCACTGATATTTCTGGCCACTGTGTGATACAGAGTGTTGGACTGGATGGGCCTTTGGCCTGATCCAACATTGGCATCTCTTATGTTCTTATGTTCTTATCTCACATCTGAGTTCCCTAAGAACTCTTGAGTACATGCCATCAGGACCTGGAGACGTATCAGTTTTTAATTTCCCCAGCAGGTGTAGAACTTCATCTCTGGTCACCTGAATTTGGCTCAGTTCTTCGGACTCCCTTCCTGAAAATAGTGGCTGTACATGGGTACCTGTCCCATACTTTCCTCACTTTATCAATCCTTTGAATCCTTTGTCACCCAAAGGCCCCACTGCTTCTTTGGCTGGTTTCCTGCTCCGGATATACTTGATTTTTTATCTTGTTTATCTTGATGCTTTTAGCAACCCACTCCTCAAAATCTCTTTTACCATGCTTAGTTATTGACTTACATTTCTTTTGTCAAAGCCTGTGGTCTCTCCAGTTCAATGCATTGGGGCAGAACTTCCACTTTTTAACAGAAGCCTCTTTACTTTTTATAGCTTCCTTGACTTGCATTGTTAACTACACAGGCCTTCTTTTAGACTTGGCAGTGCCTTTTCTAAGCTGTGGAATGCATTCCACTTGGGCTTCAATTAGTTTGGTTTTAAATAACTTCCAAGCATCCTCTAGGGTTTTGACTGTCTTATGTTTCCCCTTCAGCTTCCTTTTTACTATTCCCCTCATTTTTGTAAAGTTCCCTCTTTTGCAATCAAATGTTACAGTTTTGGACTTTAGGGTTAATTTCCCATTGTCCTGAATGCTGAACTTAATAGCATTGTGGCCACTATTCTCAACTGGGTTAATGACCTCTGCATCTTTCACCATGTCTTGAGACCCGCTCAGAACCAAGTCCAAGATCACTACCCCTCTGGTTGACTCTGTGACCAGCTGTTCCAGTGCACAGTCATTTATGATGTCTAGGAATCTCATTTCTACAGCATGACTCAAGCACATGTTTACCCAGTAAATGTGAGGGTAGCTGAAGTCTCCCTATATAATAACATCATCTAATTTAGTCACCTCCCTTATTTCCTTCTCCATCTGAAGATCAGCCTCAAGGGTTTGATCAGGTGAGTGATAGTATACCCCTACTTTTAAGTAACCCTTAGGGCCCAGTATTTCTACCCATATCACTTCTGTTTGGAAGTTAATTCTCCTGAATCTTTCTAAGGTATTTGATTCTATGCCCTCTTTGATCAACAACCCATCCCTCCTTGTCCTGCTCATGGAGCTTATACCCAGGAATGACTGTATCCCATAGATTTTCCTCATTCCACCATGTTTCTAAGATGCCTACTACATCTAAATTGTCATTGAACACCAAGCACTCCAGCTTCCCCATCTTGGCATGGAGACTTCTAGCACTGGCATATAGACACCTATAATGTGTTCCCCTCTCCAGTATCCCCTCACCTCTCTTGGCCCCTTAGTCTCCACACATGGCCCTCAGTTGCCATCGTGCCCTCACTCCCAAGTTCTGTTCATGCTTCTATCAATATTACCCTGAGTGTTTACGTAA
Source organism: Gekko japonicus (assembly GCF_001447785.1). Lineage (NCBI taxonomy): Eukaryota > Metazoa > Chordata > Lepidosauria > Squamata > Gekkonidae > Gekko > Gekko japonicus. The sequence goes on along the minus strand of NW_015171503.1, from coordinate 2,155,485 downwards.
TCATCCCTTTGGACTGACTTGTCCTGAATCAAAGGCTCCCCAGCTCTTGTTGCCCCTACCCCTGGGATTAGTTTTTGATATTAATCACCGGCAGCCTGATTTCCTTTTGGTTCAAGTGAAGCCCATCTCTTTTGTACAGGTTCAGCTTGTCCCAGACAGTTTCCTAGTGCCTAACAAATCTAAACCCTTCCTCCCAGCACCACTTCCTCATCCACGCATTGAGTCCCCTGATCATGGCCTAGCAGGCCATGCGCATGGAGCATTTCTAAGAATGCTACCTTTGAGGTTCTGGCCTTTAACTTTCTGCCTAATCTATTTTTTCCTCTCCAGGACCACACAACTACATTTCCCAATGTCATTGGTGCTAATGTGCACCATGACTGTTGACTTTCTCCCCAACACTATCAACCAACCTATTTAGACAGTGTGTGATGTCCCCAAACTTCACACCAGGCAGGCAAGTCACCAGGCAGGCAAAACGCCTGTCATAGACCCCACTCTCTATATTCCTAATTATTGAATCACTCACTACCAGAAGCCCACCTCCCCCCAGCCCCCTAGGGATATCCTCAGTATGAGAGGGTATCAGTCCATTGCCCAAGGAAGGGGTCCCTTCTAAGGGATCACATCCCTCCTCCTCAGACTGACACCTTCTGACCTCAAGATTCTCTCTCCACAACTCACAGAAGAGTTGTCGGCACAGGAGTGAACTTTTTCCGGTTAGTCCATGAGGGTCTCTTCTCCAGACGTCTCTCTCTGCATCAGCTTCCCCAGGTCAACAACCCTATCCTCAAGAGAATGAACCTGCTCCCTGAGAGCCATGAGCTCAGTGAGCACACACCTATGATTTCCACCCAGTGGGTAGATAATGCTAGGGGACACTCTCTTGCAAAATACTGGATAGCCTCTGCTCCCCTGCTGGCTCTCCACCTTCATAACCGATTAGTGGTTTAAAAGTATCTAGAGTAATCTACCCAGCTTCTGCTGATGCCATGGGTAGCAACTCACACACGGGCTGCTTATTCCAGCTCATGAAACATAATGAGCTGAAAGTCTTTGGTTCCAATGTGAGTAGCTCCATTCCCTGCCCCTGTGCAGAATGATACTGAGGTTTGTTGGAGGGATTACTGAGAGGACATATGTGATGCACTTGGAGTGTCATTTCATCTGAACGTGTGCATTTTGTAACATCCATGTTCACCTCCACCAGCCATCAATCATGCAGCGACAAAGCCTGTTGCAGATTGACAACAACAACTGTTAAGGATATCTTAAATACTGCATCTCTGAGTCGGCTTGTTTCATGTTTTTCATAATTAGCTACAATAAATATGTTTGTAGTATCTATTGTTTTTCTTAGGCATTTGGAAATGTCATCAAAACTCAAAAGGCTATGCTTCAGATATTACCAAAATAATTACAATCTCATTAGTTTGATCACTGAACACTTTGTTCCTTTTTTTGCTGCTTCAGATTATAGTACTATTTGGGGGACAGAAAGCAAGGAAATGGGTGTTTATCATTTGGGCCCAGGGCATTACTGATGAGTCTACATCAGTGCTTTTGCTCACATCACTGTTTCATCTTATAATGCTTGGGTGATCAGTACTCTAGCAGGTATAGAGCTTCCGGTTTTGGCTTCCTAAATGGTGGCCACAATCTCTCGGAGCTCTGGGAGATGTGGACCGTGAATCGGCGGATGGGAGGGGGTATGATTGTACGCATCCCCCCCAGAGCCCTTGCGATGAGCTCCATAGCCATGGGGCGCTAGGAGGGCCCTTCCTCCGGCAAACGGCTGGCAAGGGGGGGGCGATCCATGCCCCGACAAGCGCTTGGTGGCCGGGCGATTTAATCGAGAAAAGTGAGATCTACACAAAAAAGTGAGTGTTTGTCTAAGCAAAGACACCAGAAAGCAACCTGAAAGCCTCTCCTTAATAGAACGAGGGGGGGAACTCCCCCTCGAAAGAAAAAATGGACTGATAAATGATACTAAAGGGGGGGGGGACAGAATGAAAAAGTAAGCGGACTAAAATAAAGAACTTTTGAGAACTTACCAAGTGATTTTAAAGGATTTTGAGACTTTGATAACAATTTCTAAAAAGTAAACAATTCCCAAATATGGCGCCGAAGAAGGAGGAGAAGGACAAGCAATTGAAACTGAAATTCTCTGCCGGAAATACCAGCCCAGTGAATTCTGGTCCTAGACAGGAAACTACCAAAGACTTCCAAACTATGCTGACTCAGGCTCTGTGCCCTTTGCTGGAGCAAAAGACATCGCTCCATGCAAAATTCGATGCACAACAAAGCCAACTAAATGAAACTACTAAAAAGACAGAAAAAAAATGGAGAAAGAGCTTAAAGAAGTGGATGCCAACACACAAAAGCTGCAGAAACAAATGCAGGGGATGGGGAAAAAGCAAGCAACTGACGAGGCACAACTTCTACAGCTGCAAATGGAAAAGGCAAGCTATGTCTTAAGATTTCAGGGGGTCCCTGAAGCAAGAGGGTAAGATCTAAAACAGACTATGTGCGATTTACTGGGTCCGGTTGGAGATTTAAAAGCGGAGTTTTTACAAAACGAAATAGATATAGATCGTATTCTGACTTCATAAGAAAGAATAATCTGCCCGGTGAGATTGTGGTGAGATTCTCCAGGAGACAAGTAAGAGATCAAGTTTTGAAAGCACCAAATGGAGCCAACTTGAAGATCAAAGACAAAGAAATAAAAGTTTTGAAGGATGTTCCATTTGAAATAAGGAAGAAGAGAAAGAAATACAGAGACTTGGTGCTGTTTTTACAGAAAAATAACATTCCCTACAGATGGGCCGTTCCTGAATGCATGCTCTTCAAATTTAAAGACAAGAAAGAAAAAATTGACTGTGTTGCAAAGGGACGCAAATTTTTACATCAACATGTCGGTCCAGCAGGGGAGAAGGATAAAGATGAAGATGGCAGCAGCAAGGGAAGTGAAGAAGAAGGAGCACTGGCACCTTCTGATGAGGATTCAGTTTCTGAACTAGGGGAGGCTGCCCCTAAATTAAGCTATTGTTTGAGAAATGAAAAGGAGAAAAAATGTGTTATGATTTTCTCTAGATCCTATTTTAAATGAATTTGAAGCATTTCTCTTTAGAGCTCTTTATATAGTCATTTTCGCTGGAGATGCTATTATAAGCAAAAAGAATTATGTACTCACTTAATGTAGCAAGTATAAGCCAATGTATTATAAGCCAGTGTTGTAAACATTGTGAATGGGTTTTTAGAGGTTTTCTTTTCTTTCACCTGTAGTTTGTAGTATACCTTTCCTTGTTTCTTTGTAGTTTATAAAAAATGTAACAATAATTAAAATCCCCTACCGAGGGGGGGGGGAGTACTCTAGCAGGTATCATAGCCAAGCTGAGCTCAGGAATTTGCACTGTAGACCAGTACATTTGCTACTACTTTGCATAATGAAGATAATAAGTTTGACCTCGTCACAGTCAAGCATGCTTCAGTGATTTCCAGACTGGGCTGTTGTAATGTTCTCTACATTAGGCTGCCCTTGAAAAGTTCTCAGAAGCTTCAAATGTTCCAAAATGTGACTGGTTCTTAGCAGAGGTCAGCCTCTTCAAGCATATCACCCCTATTCTGCTACATCTTATTTGGTCCCCAGTTTGTTTCTGAGTGCTGTTCTGACCTTTAATATCCTAGACAGTTTGGGAACATGGCATCTCCAGGACCATGTTCTCCCATGTCAGTGCATCCTTACACAGGGTTCCTCTAGCAAGGTTTGCTTTGTCCTACCATCTTTAGAGCTTCAGCCTTCTCAGTGGCAGTGCCAAGATTGTAGAATTTCCTCTTCCAGGAAACATATTTTATTTATTTATTTTAAACATTTCTGTGATGCCTTTCCACCCAAATAGGGTCCAGAAGGCAATACACATCAAACATCAAACATTTCAACATTAAAAACCTTTTAAAAATATATACACAATATTTTTTTAAAAAAAAACATATAAATACACATAGCATCAAAAGCCAGAGAGGGCGGCAATAACAGTTACCAGGGATATGCCAAGCAGAACAAAAAAGTCCTCACCTGCAGGTGAAAGACAACAGTAGAGAGAGATGACTGGACTGGACTCAAAAGATGACTGGACTGGATGGGTAGGTTCATATGGGAGAATGCGGTCCTTAGGGTACACTGTCTCTAAGGTGTATAGGACTTTAGGTCAGTATCAGCATCTTGAATTGGGTCCAGAAACAAACTGGGAGCCAGTGTAGTTGAAAAAACCCTCTGTTGAAAAAACCATCTCTTGATCCAGCTGAATTGGCCAACTATCAGCCAGTTTCCAATTTGCCCTATTTGGGCAAATTAATAGAGAGCGCGGTATCAAGTCCGCTACAGAGCTTGATGACGCTTCCATCTTAGACCCCTTCCAGTCTAGCTTTCACCCTGGTCATGGGATGGAGACAGCACTGGTTGCCCTCATGGATGACCTTTGTAGGCATCTGGATCAAGGTAGATTGGCGGTGCTGATGTTGCTGGACCTGTCAGTGGCGTTTGACACATTCGGCCATCAGCTACTGGCCCGCCACCTTGCTGACATAGGAATTCAGGGGCTTGCCTTACAATGGCTCACTTCCTTTCTCCAAGATTGGGGACAAAGGGTGGCGCTAGGGGAACAGCAGTCCAAGAGGCATCCAGTGGACTCTGGAATGCCTCAAGGGGCAGTGTTTTCTCCGATGTTATTTAACATCTATATGCACCCCCTTGCCCAGATTGCCTGGAGGCATGGGCTGGGATGTCACCAGTAGCTGATGACACCCAGCTCTTATCTGGTGTTGGGTGGCCAGTCTGACTCCAGACCAGAAGATCTGGACCGGGCATCGCAAGTCGTGGCTGGTTGGCTTAGGCTGAGTTGGCTGAAACTGAACCTGATGAAGATGGAGGTCCTGTGCTTGAGTCAGGGTGGTTCGGGGGTGGGGTTCCCCCTCCTGACCTTCAACGGGTTGCCATTGGTGCCAGCCCCGAAGGTTATGAGTTTGGGAGTGCTCCTGGATGCCTCCCTAACAATGGAGGCCCAGGTAGCGACCACTGCCAGGTCAGCCTTTTACCATCTTTGGCTGATCAGGCAGCTGGTTCCCTTCCTCGACCATGCCGACCTAGCAACAATGATCCATTCAATGGTCACCTCGAGACTAGACTACTGTAATGCTCTCTAAATGGGACTGCCCTTGTCGCAGATCTGGAAGCTGCAGCTAGTGCAGAATGCTGCAGCCAGGCTTTTGATGGGTCTCCCCAAGTGGGAGTACATCTAGCATGTGCTGCGGCAACTGCACTGGCTGTCAATAGCATACTGAATCTGCTTCAAGGTGCTGGTTCTTACCTTTAAAGCCCTATATGGCCAGGGTCCAGCATACCTGCAGGACTGCCTTTCCCCATATATACTGCCTATTCACGTGCTAACTATGTTATACTGTAATAGTTCCTTCCCTGATTATAGCGGTTTTTCTTTGATCCTTAAAGAGGAAGCTCAGAATATGGTATGCTAATCACCTCAGAAGAACTAGATAGTGGCAGCTTATCATAAAAAGGTAGGGGGGAGGGTTGTAAAGTTTTAGGAGAGAAGAAGCACACATAGGGTGTGAGTGCAGGGAAAGCCCTCTGTATTCTCCCAACAGCTTAAGGATTCAACTCCTTTCTGATGCATGATGCCTTCTGTGATGGACAAGAAATGGTTAATGCTGTAACCTGGTGTGACGGGATTCAAGTGGAATTCTTCAGTTGAACAAGTCAGTTAGGAGTGGCAGTTAAGGACTGACAGTTGACTGGGAAGCAGAATGGGAGAGAATCAAGAAGGATCCAGAGTTAGGGAATTAGGAAGCTTGGCCCATCCCTAACAAGTCTGAGGAAAATAGTTCCTAAAAGATGGGGGCGATCCCTAGCCAGTGGATAAGGAAGGAAGCCGGAACTTCTGTGAATATTCCTGCCTTCACCAACTTTAGTGTCTGTTAGACCAAGAAGCTTATGCTGGTTTATGTAAGAAAAACTGCCAAGAAATCTCTCTCCTCAAGTTTTAAAGAATTGTCTGAACAACAGAAACAGTTACTTGTTTGCGGCAAATCATCTGGTGTTTATTTTTATACATAGCTACATGATTCCTGTTGCCTGTTCACCTCACAAGTCCTAAACTTGATTCCAACCTGACCATTTCCCCTCAAAGTGAAGTGAAACAATTTGTTATTTTTGATTTACCATCAGCTTCTTGTGTGCCATTATCAAACCAGGACAAAAAGAAGAATTTTAATCTCTCCCCTCAGTCCCCCAGGCTGGGTCAGCATCTAACAATATACATTCAAATAATTGGATGGGACAGAGAAAAACAAAGAAGAACAAGGAAAAGGGGCTGCTTAGCCAGAAAGAAGATAAAGGGAAACCCAGTGAGGGTGGGCTAAATTGCCATGCCTTCCTTTTAGCTTTGCAAGTTGTTTATATTCAGCGATTGCTTAAATGTCACAGGCCTTTGCTGGCTAGTATCCCCTAACATCATTAGTTACGATTAATACCATACTTCCTTCTCTTGCATACACTTGCCATTTGGAGACCTTTCTGGAACTGTTATATGTTCTTATTAGGAATAAGGTCCATTGTAGAAATAAATACAATGAGCTCTAGAAAGAGGTTCTGGGAGAGTGCCAAAGCCTTGGGCACCCAGCGTCAATGTGCTGTGGTGACCTCAGCAGGGTATAATGACACAGAGTCCACCATTTTCTCCAGAGGGACTGATCTCTGCTACCTAAAGAGCAGTTGTAATTTTGAGTGATCTCCGGCCCTCACCTGGAGATTGGCAACAATGGTTTCCCAGGAATGGGGACCAAAGCAGCTTACATCATTCTCCTCTCCCCCTTTTGACTTGCACAACAACCCTGTGAGGTAGGTTAGGCTGAAAGTCTGTGACTGGTCCAAAATTACCCACTCAGCTTCCAAAGCAGCTTACATCATTCTCCTCTCCCCCTTTTGACTTGCACAACAACCCTGTGAGGTAGGTTAGGCTGAAAGTCTGTGACTGGTCCAAAATTACCCACTCAGCTTCTACAGCAAGAACCTGGATCTAGCAGACCCTGCTCTGAAGCACTGACTGCTATGCCTAGGATAGCCAACCTCCAGGTGGAGCCTGAAGATCACCAGGTATCACAACTGAACTCCAGACAACAGATCTCTCCTGTTGTACATATTAGGTCCAAGTCAAAAATGACACCAATAGCAAATGTGTCAAACGTAGATAGGGCCTCGGCTTCTGGGACTTCCACCTGCTGTAGGTCCAGATAGGCATCTGGAAACTGATGTCAGGTCAGGCTCAGGGTCCACCGAATACACGTGAAACCAGGATGGCGTTTCCCTCAAGCAATGGAGCAGTGGCGGTCGCCCAAAGCATCAAAGGAGGCCAGGAGCAGCCAAATGCTGTTAGCTGGAAGCGTCAATAGTCAGACTTGATCGCCAGGGTAGATGTCAAGGGCAATGCTCCCTCTAAGATGTGGAGTCTTGTGAGCAAAAATTCTACTTTGTGAGCTACTGGCATTAAAGTTGTGAGCAGGTGATTTGGCTACTGCATAAATTAGTTTGCTCCGGAGCCATCCTTCCTGAGCGAAGACAAAAATGTGTGAGCTGGAGGCTAAAAAACTGTGAGCTAGCTCACACCAACTCAGCTTAGAGGGAACACTGGTCAGGGGCAAGCCACATCAGCTGAGATAGAAAGGAGATTCCAGGCTCACAAATGAATACCTTGTTAAAGATGTTTCAAAAATAAAACTATTTAATCAAATAATTACTTGGTTTTATCTCAGTGGGGTTACTTCAGTGGGCATCTATGGCTTTAAAAACATATTCATAAGAGTGTTAATAATACATTAATTATGGATTTAAAGCTTTATGTTAGTTTCTAAAAATTTCTTTTATCTAAGTTAATAATTTCAAGCAAATGTTTACAATCCTTATATGATGGTAGTTCTATATACTTATGCAAGTATTTTCTTTTGATATCAACTTTTTATTGGATAAGGCAAGCCTGGGTCTTCCATATTCACAATCAAATTCAGAATGTTAAATTGCTACTCTTCCCCCCCCTTTTCCAGGCAGGCAGTTCACAAGAAGCCTGCATGGGCACTTTTACAGACCATTGGCCGGGAGCTCTCGGTCTCTCGGCCAGGATATTGGAGATGTTATCGTTGTGGAATAACCATGGCTGCACTGTGGTGCAGGTCTAAAAATAATAATACTAGGAGTCCCAGATATGCCTATATCCCCATTTATAAAACTTAAGGTTACATACAATAAGTTGTCATAGTTTCAGTGCTCCCCCCCTTCACTAACAGTGGAGGAAGGGTGGCTGGGTGTCAAAACCCATGCTTCCCTGCAAATGAACGGCTGGATCAAATAACAAAATTTGGCAAATAGCAAAATTTGGGGTTTCAAGTTTAAATACGTTCATTGGCAAGGTGCTGCGTGGATTTCTGCAACAGAACTGCGGAGGCAGAATATTCCACTCATTCAAATGATCTCCTGGAACCTTTATTCGCCAGGAGGGCTGTGGTGCTGACATTTTTATAGACTACAGGATCCAGACTTTAATGTTGGGGTCCCACTGCGGGAAGTGCTTAAGAGAGAAGGGTTTTTATCAAAAATAACTTTCTTTTTAACTTTTAACTTTACAGACTGATGGACTAAAAACTTTTTCTCTGTCTTTCCAAATTCCAAAGTTATGATAGCTGGCAAAAACTTGCTTTGGTCTCTCTTCCCGCAAGATAACAGGAGAGACCCAAGGCTGTTGTCGTGGGAATGGCAGGCATTGTCCTGGCAACCAAAATTATTACTGTTGAAACAGGAGCCTGTAGATAAAACTGAGCTGGCTATTGGGGGGGGCAGTCAGAAGGCCAGGAGCTCGTATTAAAACCCTCTTGTCCCCCTCCCCCCCCCCCCCGGAATGTTTCCAGGGCGAGGTTATATAAACTGGCTAAAACCTCCTCCATTTCAGTTATAAATGAATATATGGCTATAACTGGGTTAAGGATGGTCTTGCCTTGAAACTTAATTAACAATATTAAAACCACAACCGTGCACTCATTGACAGGTGACTTTTTCTCTCCCTCCACACACTGTAATGCTTTTATAAAAACATTTTTTCTCTATTTTATTATAATTTATAGTGGCTATCTCAGGCTGTGATAACCCCCTAGAGTTCTGGATTCTCCAAGGGACTCCCACTAGCCCGATGTTGCCTTTCAAAATTCAATTGTAATTGTTCTTTTTATACCATTTAACATCAATAGAATTCCCAACTATACACTGCCAAATGAAAACAAACATCAGAGAGTGGATGGGAGGGTGTTTACTTAAATTTCTAAGTTTACTTTTTCCCTGTTTCAATATAAATAAAATTTTCAGGTTTAGAGAAAAGGCTTAAAGCTTTTCACAGTCCACTCCCCCCCCCCCTCGGCGCCAGAGAGAGACGAGGGTGGAGGGGGGAGAGAAAGACAAGGTCTTAAATGTTTTCTCTCCTGCATTCTCAAACACATTCTTAAGACAAACACCACAGACATTTTCACACAAAGGATTCAAACTTGGTCATATTACATACATGCTAGGATCTCATAAGATCAGGGTATCCACAGATCAAACGGTCGGCAAGGGACCCTTCCCCCATGTCTCCAGCCGGGCGAAACTGCCAGCAGCACACTCCGTCCTTATGACAGGGAGGTGTAGCTGGATCAGGTGGAGGCAGTCACGGTGGCAAAGGGGAGAGGGTTAAAATTGTTCCCCCCCTTCACTCGCCGGGCTGCATCCAGCCAAAATGTGCTATTATTGGACACTAAGGAATTCAACACAAGGGCAAAAACAAGACAGGGTTGCACAATTCAATTCTTACCTTAACTCTAATAATTAATCTTATACTAAATAATAAAGGCACATCATTTATTCTCTATATTCTATAGACAAGGACAACTTATTCATATTTAGACCATATTAGAAACATACACAGGAATGGGACAAAGAGTGGCTTGGAGAAACATAATAAACTGTGTATTGGTGTTTTTGTGAACACAATGTCAGACGAGCCTTTAGCTTCTGGAGAGAGTGTTATTGCTCACTCTTCCATCGAAACAGGCTGGAATTGTCTCCACCAATTCCAGATGTCTGCCCCAAGTTGGCCAGGAAGGGGAAAGGGAAGGAGATATTTTCACTCATACTATTTTGTTTAATAACTCATCACATTAATACAGGCTGATCAGAAAGGAAACTTAAAACCTTTTATCTTATTTCTTTGATAGGGGGGAAAAGACAAACCTTTATCTTGCTCCCCCAGTTTCCCATCTTAACACAAAACAACATACAGCCCACTGACAAGGGAGACAAGACCACAAAAGGGAGACACACACAACAAACCACAAACACCAGAGGAACTCAGCCATTATAAAACCAAATCATCCCAATACTTTAAAATACTTGCAAATTAATCTTTTAATACTTCAAAACCCAGAAACCCTTCAGGCCCCTCTCTGGAACTACAGCTCGATTAAACCTTATGGGGGAACATTTTAAACAAAGAACCACAGCCATCTTACAAACACAGGTAACTGTCATTTCGAGACACCTACCAACAGCCACTGAGGGGAAAGTTAAGTCCCACACAGGAGGCAAGCAGGAAAAGCATCTTCATCAAGACAGAAAGCCATTTCCCAGTAATTCTGACAGGGCACAGCGGCTGAAGGGGGAGTGGGCGGGGAAGAGGAGCAGACCCAGCACCTTTTTTTTTTGACCCAGCACCTGGCCAATGGCCTGCGAGTACTCTTGAGCGGCAGCTGACAGGCCAATGGCTGAGGGAGGGCATGGAATGTTGCCACTTTAAAACAGAATTATGTATAAGGAGAGATGGCAGGCTTAGAGGGTGAGTTCTCCGTTCTGCATCTGTCCAATTGAAATTTTAGATGGCACAAAGGAACCCGCATCATGAGGCTCCTCTGCTCCCCAGTCATTTCATGATGAATTTGTCTCTGTAACCCTCGCCTTTCAGATGTAGACTGTGCACCCCCTTAAAAGTAATCCCTTCCTTCCCCCTTTGGAGTGGCCGGAGTGGGAAAGGGCAGCTGTACATTTTTGAGCTGCTTTACTAGGCAAAATGATGCTTATTATTAGTGAAGCTCAGAAAATTTAGAAAAAAGTTTCTTTGTGTCTGACCTCCTAAAACCCTAACCTACACCACTAAGCTGGAAAACCACAGGATACTTGTTGATTGGCTGTCATGGTACTGATGACTGTGGATGATAAAGCGAGCTGTAGAGATACCTGGTATTAACAAATGATCGGATGCAAATAGCTCTCTTAAATGGCTAACTTCTTGATGGGAATTGGGATTGTTAGATGGATGATTAACTTGTGTTCCACTGCGAGGGCACAGCTTTGTTTTCTGTTGTTATGGACACCCCATCTTGTCTAATCAGTGCTTCATACTGGATGGAATATTTTTAGACTTTACAGGTTGTGCAGATCTTACCGCCCCCGTGCTTTGAGAAAACTGTGAGATGGCTTTGGGCATGCAACTATTGTGGGTGTACAGTTCATATCAGCAACATTTTGTTTTACCTTTTTGTGAGAGAGTTTATGCAAATAGCACATGCTGAAAATATTTGGTAATTGAAGAGAGGACAGTTCTAGTATTTGACTCTCTGTGGTGGTTGAGGTGTGGCTGTTTTGAAACTGAGATTTTTGTCACCAAAGTTAAAGTCCACTGATAAATCTCAGAAATATAATGTGGCATTCACAGCTTGCAGTCTTTAGATATTCAGATTGATACATACAGAGGTCTATTTTTGAACCTGTAAATATCATTATGGGAACATCTATTTAGTGAAATTAATAAATAATACAGTGGACAGAATATCTGAGGTGTGGCCACTTTCAAGTTGAAACTTGATGGAAAGGAAAGTTAGGAAGTGGAAAAAGCTCCGTGAATCATTATGTTGAGAGTATCTCTGATATCAGTGAGAGTGGTTGGAGTGGCAGTCTAAAACTTCAGAGACCTGGGTTCAAATTCTCATGCAGCATACTTGGTGACCTTGGGCTAGTTACTTTTGGGCCCAACTTGCAAGGCTGTTGTGAAGATAAAAAAGGATGAGAATCCCTAATCTCACTATGCTAGCTAGTTGCCCCTGTAGGATGTTCTTGTCATATTCTTTTCTATGCACAACAGACCTTGCATATCCCAACAAAAACAAGGGGTTCTCAAACTTTTCTTGCTGCAGCACCCTGCAGAAATTCTTATCCCACTTCTACCTCCAACATCCACTTAAGAATTTCCTATTTCATGTTGACATAAGGTGAAACCGTTGATTTTATCTGTCTGGAGGAACAGCATCTCAGATCTTCTTATATGAAGGATCGGATCAATTTACAGCACATTCCCAGCATCTGCCTCAGTCCACATGTGCTACGTTTTTCGGTCAACAAGGCCAGCAGGTGTATAATACAAGCTTGCATAACCAGCTTCCTGCTGTGGTGGCAGGCTATCACTGTAGTAGTGGGAGAGAGAGAGAGAGAGAGCTGTCCTGTCCGAAGGTACTTTCCACAATTTGGGTTGTTCTCCAAAACAGTGATGCGGGGGACAAAATTTTCCAGAACAGAACATTTTCTGATGCTATATTTTTTCTTGGAAAATTGTCTGCCCCACATATATAAATATATCCTTTCATCTATAGTCATCAGGACTGATATGCTGCATATATCAGTGTGAGATACGAAGCATGGACAAACCCTAGTGCCTGTACATGGTCTGCTTGCTTTCTTTTGCTAATATTATTTAAATCATTCTAACATTTTTAAAATATTTAAATTATTTATTTAAATTTTTATTGGAAAACTGACCAGAAAGACAATTTTCCGGTTCAGATTTCTCCAGAAAACCCAGGTCATTGCTTCAAACTACATGATATAACTGGGCATGTGGGCAGATATCCAGGGGGTGTGCCCTAGGACAAGCACATTCCATAGTGCAAAATGATAAAATTGTGATTTTTATTTTACTTGAGGCTCCCTGTGAATCATATCTATCTAAAGCTTGTTGGCCTATACCCTTCTGGCCACTGGCAGTGATACAAGAGTACTGGCATCTAGTTGGCCCTATGTACAGAGCATTCAAATAGCAGGCAAAGTTCAAGCCATTTTAGCAGCATGCCCATTCTGTTCCCCTCCCTCTGGGTGTTCTGTATTAATTGTGTGCATTCATGTATTCACACAATTGGCTTGCCACCTCTCCTAGAATATGCTCATTTGCGTATGGTGATTTATTTTCAATTGCCTATTTCTAAACGCTTAAATTGAACAGAGGCTACTTGAAAAGAAGCCAGATTGCAAATATGCACCCCATCTTGGAGAAATACTGCCTTTCCCCCCATTTCCCAAAGATCAGCAGGACACTTTACTTCTTGCAAAAGCTTGTCAGTGGAGAAAATGGAACTGGGGATTTATATGCCAGCATGTTTGCCATCGCTTTTCAGACATCAGGGGATTTGTAGATGCGTAATCCCTTCTGTGACTCCCTTTCCTTTCATTCCCTTCTGTCCTTAGATGTGCCAATGAAAACTGTGAAGGAAACTGGAAGCGCTTCAGGGTTTTGAATGTGACTCAATTTCTCTTGCAATCAAGAATGCTAAATTCATTGGATCCTGTTATATCAAAAAGTTGCTTCTTGTCTTGCCCTGACCAAGATAGCCCAGGCAAGCCCAATCTTGTCAGATCGTGAAAGCTAAGCAGGGTCAACTCTGGCAAGTACTTGGATGGGAGACCTCCTTGAAATACCAGAGACAGGAGGCAGGGGCAGGCTTTATTCAGCCACCTCTCTGAATATCCTCCAGGACCCCAGTAGGGGTCAGTCACCAGAGGTTGCCATGACTTCCAGGTGCACACACACACATGAGCACACACACACACACACACACACACATATATATTAAAAATGCTTCTTGTCTTTAATTCAAGGCATAGTGTATCTCCCTCCCCCCCAGCACCTTGTTCCTACAGTTTTGGTTCCCTCAGTATTTGCTGTGTAATACTGATAGGCTGACACCCAAAGAAACAGAACTGACTGGACTGATTGTCTCAAGTGGTATCTAAGAATGTCCCAGCTTCTTCTTACAGGTGCTTCCTTCAGCACCTGGAGCTGGCAAATGCATTGGCACAGCTGGCAACTGTAGTCCAGGGAGGGTCATGCAGATCCCAACAGTGGCTCTTCAAATTTGTGGTGTATATAGTACCACCATTCTTCTTTACTTATTCTTTACAGTCTCCCTCAGTTTCTTACCTTCCATCTACTACCATGCTTGAAAAGCATCTCATTTACAACTAAATTTCTGCATGCCATGCACACGATCACAGGGACTCTACTAAGTTCATATTGTTTTATTTATTAAAACATGTATGCCCTGCTCTAGGGATGGGGATGAACTGCAAAAATGTAGTTTGGTTTGTGGTCAAACCAGGAACTGAACCAGAAACCAAACCAAATGGGATCACTCTCTGATGGACCAGTTCAATTCCTAGTTTGTGGGCCCAGCATACCTCATTTAAAGGAACTGCAGTCCCTTTAAATGGGGATTTAAGAAGGCAGCAAAAACAGCTGAGCGGCATAAGTGCTCCCAAACTCTCAGCTGTTTCAGGTCTTCTTGTGCTACCCTTTAAAGTTTAAAGGGACTGCACAAGAAAGCCGAGAAATGGGAAACAGCCTGTCCAGTGTTGGGTGCCACTTCAACAGGGGAAGCCCCTGGTCCATTGCCTGGTGATCCGGGAGAGCCCGGGGGCTCACCCACCCTCCCCTCATTTCCGGAGGATAAGGAACTCATCCAGGAGGCTGGTGGAGGAGGTGGCAGGAAGTGGAGAAGGGGCATCCAGCTGAGGCGCTCAGTGGAGGAGATGGCTGTGGTGAGCCATGCAGTGTCAACAAAGCCACGACAACAGTACAGTAGCCAGGCCTACCCTAGGAGCCAGGGTGGGGGTGGAAGAGGTGGCACTGGAAGAAAAGGAGGCTGCTCCAGCCCAGGGACCACATGGGTTGGATGTCCCCCATAGCCAGCCTGCTTCTTTCCAGAAGATATCTAATCCACATGGTCCCCAGGCTGCAGCAGCCTCCTTCCCTGCTGGCACCACCTCCCCTGCCCTGGCTTCCTGAGGTGGGCCCAGCCACTAAACTGCCACTGGCCCATGTCTGTGGCCTTACTGCTGCTGCATGGCTTACCATGGTTGTCTTCTCCACTGACCACCTCACCTGGCTGCCCCTTCACTGCCCTCTGCCTCCTCCACCAGCTTCCTGGGTGAGTTCCCAATGGGAGGTCTGGGGGTGTCTTCAGACAACAGGGGGAGGGAGGGGGAGCACCCGGGCTCTCCCAGATTGCCAGGCGATGGACGGGGGCTTCCCCTGTTGAAGTGGTGCCTGACTCCAGGCAGGCTGCTCCCCATTTCCTGGCCTTCTTGTGCAGTCCCTTTAAATAGCTGAGCTGCAGGGAGCACTCCCTGCCACTCAGCTGTTTTTGCAGTTTTCTACTGGAACAGGAAGATGGGGTTTAAAGGGACAGAGTCCCTTTAAATCCCTGGTTTCTGCTTGGGCCAGGAACTGGCACGAACACCACAAACTGTCTTAAAAGTTTGTGGAAGACCATGACTGTGGGCCCGTCATGGACTTGGGTTCCTGAACCCTGAACAGGGAAAAAATTATCACAAATTTTGCTTCATGGTTCAGTTTGTGCCCATCCCTACCCTACTCTCCCATCCTCAAAAGTATCCCCAGGTGATGTATGTGTGTCATCTTATGGCAACCCCATAGGGTTTTCAGGGCAAGAGCCTAACAGAGGTAGTTTGCTATTGCTTAGCTTTCGAGATCTGACAATCTGGGCTAGCCTGGGGCATCCTAGTCATGGCCCAGTTGGTGTTCAAGAACTTAAAATGATATAAATAATAAAAGCAGTATAAACAATGCAGACCCAAGAAAAAAAGCCACAAAGTTAATAGGCTGAATCACATTGACTAAAAATAATAATAATGCAGGCATTAGAGCAAAGCACATCCAGCTTTACAGTTTAAATATGGAGATCCCTCTTAAGAAGGACAGTCTTGAGCTGTTGACTGAATACTAATAAGGAAGGGGCAAATGCCCCTTGGCAAGGTTTTCCAGATTCGTGGTGGAAACACCTGCAGAAAAGCTTGGACAATAAATTCATGCTTGAGTGGGTCTGTGTGCTACTTCTGTACATTGGGCTGTCGTAGTTAATATTTCTCATTTCTCATTTCAGGTATTTATATCTTATCCTGATTAATGGGTCTTAAAGAGGCTTACATTATTAAAGCCAGGTAAAATTGCAAAAATGCAGTACAAACTATCAGAAGAAGTTTTAATGTTTTGTTGTTGTTGTTCAGTTGCACAGTCAAGTCCAACTCTTCATGACCCCATGGACAAGATCACGTCAGGCCCTTTAATGTTTACCCTGTCATAATAACCTCCCTTGACAAGTGTCACCAAAACCACATTGGAAAAACTCTGCCTTACTGAATCTCTGAAATTTCGGCAAGGTTGGAGCCTTCCTTGCATCCTCAGGAGGCTCATTCCATAAAACAGGTGCTGCCACCGAGGAAGTGGTTGCCTGAATTGAAACAGTTTTCACTAAGCCTGGGTGTAGGAACTGTTAATATCCCCTCGTCTGATTATCGAAGCTGTCTTATGGGCCCATACAGGTAGAGGTGGCCCCACAGATATGAGCCTTCTAAGTTGCAAAGAGTTTTTAAACCAGCATCTTGAACTGAACAAATTGCAGCCAATGTACAGATCTTAAGCTTGGGGTAATGTGTTCAAAATGCTTAACCCCTATCAATGGTCTAATTTTTGACAGAGCTATCCTCTGTCTAATCCTTAGAAATGCATAAGGCATGGGAGGATTGCTCTATCAATGGCCATGGACCAAGGTAGCTAAATGGAACCTCCACGTCCACAAGTAGTGCATTACTGAATACCCTATGCTGGGCTGTTGCCTTGGTGTCCTGCTTATAACCTGGTAATACTGTTAGAATGTTGAACTAATTGGGCTTTTAGCCTAACCCAACAAGGCTCTTCATATATTCTTAGAAGGGAAAGGAGCTTGCTGTTCAGTTCATATGGACTGGATCATATGTAGACATGCATCAGAATGAAGTGGTAGCATGGTCTATTGTACCCCATCTGGTGAAGCAAAATTCATCATGAATTTTTCCCTGTTCACGGTTCACAAACTAAAGTTCATGACAGGTTTACTGTCACGAAGTTTCATTAACTTCTAAAACACTTTGTTGCAGTTCGTAGATAGAGCAGAAAGCAGGGGTTTAAAGGGACTCCTCCAAGTCCCTTTAAAACTCTGCTTTCTGTTCCCTGCAAAACCCACAAATACAGCCTGCTCCCCACCACTCAGCTGTTTAGGGCTTTCTTGTGCAGTCCCTTTAACCTGTAAAGGAACTGCAGAAGAAAGTGTGAAAAACAGGTGAGTGACAGGTAGCAGGCCACTCAGCTGTTTTTTGCAGTTTCTTGTGCAGTTTCTTTACAGTTTAAAGGGACTGCACAAGAAAGCCTAACCAGCTGAATGGCGGGGAGCAAGCTGCACTCCACTGCTCAGCGGTTTTTCATGGTCCCTTTCACCGGGTTTGCAGAGCCATGAACCACAAGCCACTTCGGTTCATGAACAAACCGCCTGGTTTGATCTAGTTTATGGTTTGGTTCATGGTTCGGCCACAAACACAAACTGACATGGACCACATTTTTCTGGTTCGTGCCCATCCCTACTTTTGGATGCTCCCTCACATTAAAAAAAACACTTCTAGACATTAAAACAAAAACACGTTGATCAGGAAGAAAGTTGTGTATCCCAGCTCCCTCCTTGCTAAATTTTGATTAACATAGAGGAACACTTCAGCATTTGATTCCTGGCTTGCAATCTGAGTAGTACAGTCCATTCTATCACTACTACCTTATTCTATTACGTGTGTAATCCAGGCCACAGCTGGCCACTCCTGGAATGTGCCTGTTCCATACACAGTTAGTATCTGTCCTCACAATCTAGCAAGTACTGCTTCACATAACGACTTCTCTCATTCTTTTCCGTGTTCCCTAAGGAGTTGGGCCTTTTCCCTCATCTTTTGTAGAAACAACTACCTAGGATGTTGTGCACATTCCAAAAAATATTGATGGTTTTTCTCATTCCTCTGAACACTTGCCTCCCCATTATATGATTGCAGGCTGCGTTTGGGGGCTAACAACTCTTTCTGGCCTCCAGCTGTTATTGTCTGTTCCTTGGCATGCTCACTGCCTGACTGTCACTCGGAACGATGGGTTTGTATCTGTCATAGTAAAAATGTAGTTTATTTTGTCTGTCTTCCAGCTGTACTTGTAAGCTTGGTATTTACTTGGGTTTAGATAACTAATGTCTTGTGGGAAGGAAAGTCCATGTTTGCCTGCTCATTAGCAGCTGTGCTCTGGGAAATGAATCCTTCTGCATGTTCATCCAGTTGTGGTAGATATGGATGAGTGTTGCAGGCATAATATTTTTATGATTTTTCCCATAGTCCTATTCTTTATAGACACATTGCAGACTTTGAGTATCTTAGTGATGGAATGAAACGCTCACATTAGTTGGGTCTTCAAAACCATTGCTGAGAATTGGACTCCCTTGTCAGCAATCAGAGTTTTACAGCGAGCTATCATGTCTGTTATCAGAGTGCTTCTTCCACAGCAAGTACAAAATATCGCTAGCTCTTTATCTCTATTTCCTAGCAACTTGATAACTGCTGCGTATTTTAGTGAGCAGTTTTTTTCTCCTGCATATTTCAGGGGGGGAAAATGTGTTTCCCTGTGGTGTACATACAGAACTGTACTGTATTAGATATAGAAATAGGCTTGATTTGTAATGCATTGACCAAACTGTCTCCATCACTGTAAAATTCCATGTTCCTGGCTAAGAAGCTGTGAAATGCCAGGCTGGACTGTCTTGTCAATTTACATATGTTTGCATAGATTCCATGCCTATTGTTTTTGCTGCTAGTTCAGGCACCCTCTCTCGTACACCTGTTCTGAAGTCTACGCTGAAGTCCCTTTGTCTCATTTGAAATGTAATGGAATATTTTGATTGGTTTCTGGGAGGTGCCTGGTTATAAGGAAATGGGCAGTTCAGTCCTAAATCCTGAGCTCTGGCAACTTACTGATGCCAGCATCTCCATGTCAGTATCTCAATAGGCATACTCAGTTGGAATCCTGAAAATACCTCAGTGCTGTGAACTTTATAAACAGGAATTTGAATCTCACCCTGCAAACATTTTCCCTTTGGATATGTAGGCAGACAGGGAAGAAAGCATAGCCACTCCTACCATATTTTCCAGATGCCTCTACAACTCACTTGGCAGAAAAAGTCCCAAAGGAAACCCTGTGACATCTCCCCATCAAGGGTTCGGAACTCAGATGTGAAGAATGTCCCTTGGAGAGCTTGTTGCAAGACCAGGAGGACAGAGACACTAAGTCAGCAACAAAAGAACACACAACAGACCATTCATAGAAGGCATTCCTACCATACCGCCAATAGCTCAGTAATAGCTTACTGAGGAAAAGCATTCATGTGAGAAAGAGGAATAAAGGGGGTTGAATGCCATCAAGACAAAGCTGAGAATAAGACAAAATTCAGTATTGGCCAGGAATAAACCAATCTGCAGTAAAATGGGAGGATGACAGAACTAAACCCCCTATCTCATGAGCTATAGACTGTTCTTTTAACTACACACACAACTGAACACACAGGGAAGTAACTACTCACGGGGCATTTGGAATCCTCCAGTGGCCCTCATCTTGAAATTAGCCAGGGGGCAGGCAAAACTGCAGAGAAAGACACGGCACATGTTTAGCATGCTAGAGATCTTGGTTCAAGCACTGCATGTGGCAAGGTACCAGACAGCTCCAGAAGTTGTTGTAAAGAGTTACAGATAATAAAACAGTTAAGAAAGAGTTAATATTTGGAGGAGAGACTATCTGCCCCCTGATGGAGTCTGGGAAGAATAAGCTGTGTTGTTAAGAGGATGGCTGGAATTGTGACTGGAAAAAAGCCCATAGAAAAAAACCCATGGTCATAAATGCTCACAGGAAAAAACCCACGTGGTGGAAAAATGCCCACATGGAAATAAGCCCATATACATAAAAGCCCACATGGAAAAATAACATGTAAAACGCCATAGATATTTATAATTGTGGATAACCATTTATCTCCATTTATGAGAATGAACAGGTATTACCTGTATTCACATGCAACAATTTGTGTTGTGATTTTATCAAGTATAATTAAATAGCAATTTTGCTATGTTATTAAGCGACCTGCCTGTGCATTAGCCAGTGTTCGTTTGTGGTTCCTCTGCGAGGTTCCTCTGTAGTCCATCATATAGAGACCACCACACCAGTGTTCCTTCTAAGCTGAGTTAGTGTGAGTTAGCTAGCTCACAGGTTTTTAGCCTCCAGCTCACAGATTGTTGTCTTAGCTCAGGAAGGATGGCTCCAGAGCAAACTGATTTATGCAGTAGCCAAATTGCTCACTCACAGCTGTAATGCCAGTAGCTCACAATGTAGAGTTTTTGCTCACAGGACTCCACACCTTAGAGGGAGTATCACCACACACTGGGATGACTGCTGTGGAATAGGAAATAAAAAGCACTACAGGAGATGGTTGCCACTTCTGTTGCTATTTGTTATTTAATGTTGTCTTATGGTTTTATTATCTTAAGCTAAGCTTCATAGATCTATGAGGCCTTAACTACTTCTACTATTTAGGAAAGAGAAAGAGGAGGCGGCAGTGGCAGCAGCTGAGGAGGCTGGGTAACATAATTAACATAAGACGAACCCTGCTGGATCACACCAGTCCCTGCAGTTGGGAGGGGCTGATCTTTTAGTTTCACAATTGGACCAGAGATATAAAAGGAGTAGCCTGGTGTGGCCCAGGCCCTTTATTATCCAGGCCCTGAAGAAAGCAAGACTTTTTACGTAGGTAAGTTCCCCACACATTTTCCTCTCTCTGAGGCGCAAAATCAGATGATTTTAATTTAGTAAAGCATGGTTTTTCAAATTCTGTTTCTCATTTATATGGTTGTGGGAAAACTAGAAAACAGTATGCCTGCAAAAAGGTCTTCAAAGCAGCCAGGCATCTTTTTTGAACTTCTTTAGTTTTAATTCTGAGTGATCTTCAGCCCTCACTTGGAAAATGGCAACAATGGTTTCCCAGGAGGAAATGGCTGGTTTGGAGGGTGGAGTCTATGGCATTGTACCTGTCTGAGTTCCCACCCCTCCTCAAACACCACCCTCTCCAGGCTCCACCCCTCAAATCTCCAGGAAGTTTCCAACCTGGAGTTGGCAACCCTATCTCCTTCCCAGCCAACTATCAACCTACTGTTATCTGCCCCTGATCTCTACTATCTGCAGAGCAGTTTTAATTCTGAGTGAATTGGAGATTGGCAGCAATGATTCCCCAGGAGGAAAAGTACAGTCTTTCTCCACAGTGGAGACCAAAGCAGATTACAACATTCTCCTCTCCCTCTTTTGATCTGCACAACAACAACCCTGTGAGGAAGGTTAGGCTGAAAGTCTGTGACTGGTCTGAAATCACCTTCTCAAGTTCTACAGCAAGAACCTGGGTCTAGCAAACCCTGCTCTGAAGTGCTAACTGCTGGTCCTAGGGTAGCCAACCTACAAGTGAAGCCTGAAGATCGCCAGGTATCGCAACTGAACTCCAGATAACAGATCTCTCCCCCCCTGGAGAAAACAACTGCTTTGGAGGGTGGGCACTATGGCATTCTGTTCAGCCAAGGGCTTTCCCCTCCCCAAACTCTGGCTTCTGTAGACTCCATCACAAAATATCCAGGCATTTCCCAACCAGGAGTTGGCAACCCTAGTCAGGCATGGCCCCAATGAGTTCCTCACAAAGGCCTGGATGGGGTTTCCTTCCTTTGTTGTTCTACTGACAGAACCAAGCTTGTTTGCCTAGCAACAGACACTGAGGAATAAGTTAGTCCCACAGGAGCGGACCCAGCACCCAGCCAATGGCACACGAGTACTCTTGAGTGGTAGTTGAATGGCCAATGGCTGATGGAATGCATAGCACTGCCAATGGGAGAGCTGGAAATGGCCAATGAGTAAGACAATTATATATATAGGATTATACTTGGTAAAATCACAACACAAATTGTTGCATGTGAATACAGGTAATACCTGTTCATAAATGGAGATGAATGGTTATACACAATTATAAATATCTATGGCGTTTTACATGTTATTTTTCCATGTGGGCTTTTATGTATTTGGGCTTTTTTCTGTGTGGGTTTATTTCCATGTGGGGATTTTTCCACGTGGGCTTTTTTCCTGTGAGCATTTATGACCACGGGTTTTTTTTCTGTGATTTTTTCCCCTAGAACCGTTGCAGTTAGGGCCTCTAGGCACAAGCTGTAGATACATAAATAAAACCTGTTGCATTCCTTAACAAATAGCTGGGATACACTCTTTGTGGAACCTAGAGGATCTCCTTAAATTCCCATTGTTACAGAAGAAATCACAGAAACATCTACGGTTGCCAGGTGAGGCTGACAAGCGGGTGGGGGACTTACTAGGAGGCTCCAGGAGAGGGAACTCTGAAGTGAGTTCCCAGTGAGCTGCCGTCACATTTAAAGGGACCATATTCCTTTTAAAAGCTTTCCCATTAGAAATAATGGAGGATGTGGGCACTTTCTTTTGGGGCTTGCAGAATTGGACCCCTTTGGCCAATCTTTTTGAAACTTGGGGGGTTTTTTTGAGGAGAGGCACCAGCAGCTATGCTGAAAATAGCAACTCTAGAAACATCTGAGATCTTGTACCAGAGTGTCCAGTGGTTGGCAATGGTCTGCTAAGGTTGATCAGCTACCTCAAATTCTAGTAATTTTTGCTTAGCACCTTTTAATGTAGTCATCCATCCACTGAGGTTAACTCCCAGCAGCCCTTCTGGTCCACATCCTGTGCCTTTGAAAACTACACTGGTAGCAGAAATGCAGGTAGTGCTGTCCCTGTCCTGGATACGTACACCTTTCTGTTTCAAAGTATTTGGACCACCATGAGAGGCAGAAATTGAAATGTCGTCTCTAAGATTCCATATAATTTGGTAGATAATGCATTTGATATACAGTATATCTGCTGAACAAATATTTGGACTCCCGGGTATATTTGATTGAGCTATTGGCCAGCTTGGTTTTGCCATTACTGCCAAATTTACCTGTATAACAGTTGTTATTAAAAGCAGGTTGGTCCAAATGTTAAAACTGGAGTTTGTTCCTCAGGAGAAATATTTAGGTGCAATATTTATTTAGGGGCAGTATTTATGACATCTCCCCAGGAGAGCCCTGAAACTTTTAATTACTTCATAAAGATAGCACTGATTATTTGTAAGTGGATTAGTTAAATTCAAGGTAATTACTAGGTTTATATTTTATTTCTCCCTAACAGGAGTCTCTGTTAGGGTGTCTCTGATAGTCTGCCTGGTTCTGCAGTACATTGCACAGTATATAAGGTTACTATCTGGCTGGTTTGTTCATGCTTGTATGTCAGGTGGCCTCAATGTTAGTGGAGGAGAATTTTTCTGTATATATTTAAATGCACTCAGGTATGCGAATGAACTCAAGGCAGATTTTTGATGAAAGATTGTAGCCGTAATGACATTAGCTGTTAACATCTCTACAAAGTGGATTGTGAAGCCTGGATTTGCAGAATGAATAATGTGTAAAATGTAAATTATTATGGGCAAAATCATTGAAGCACAGCTCTTCCTAGTATTGCCCAAAATGCTGTTCATATTTTTTTAGTGCTTGGTGGTAAATGATCCGCTGCCTATGAGCTGGTATTTTATATTTGGTTTTGATTTTTGGGGGAAACACTCCTGCATCATCCACTGGGTGCTTATTCCTGATCTGTACTGAAAGCAAGATATTAAAAAACCCGAAGGCAGAGATTTGGGTTTTCCCCCAATCTTTTAAGTAGCTTGTATTCCGTTAAATCTGTTTTTTTCTCTCCTTTGATCATTCTGTTGGAATGTAGCACAACTAAACCAGGGGTGCCAGCATCTCCTGCCTTCCTCCCCGCCTCAGTTTGTATGCTGTTTCTTCTGGCTTTGTAGAGGGATCTTGCTGCAAATGCATCTGGCTGCTGTTCCTGCATTAGCAAAAAGCTTCTTCTGTATGTCTTTTGGAATAAGTATCTGCTGACAGTGCAACTGGCTTAGTGAAATTATACTTTAAAATTGATGGACTGTTGATCAGCATGTTTTAACTGCTCATGTGCCTCTTGATGCCACTCTAAGCAATGCAAATGCAAAGCCATTTTTCCAGTAGTTTCCTTAAGGGCCTATTAACCATAGATAAATTTGGAACTAATATCTCATAGTCATTTATCATCCTCATAAATCTTGGTAGATCCACTTTGCATTGTGCTGCACATATTTTGGCTAGCTCTTTAGTTTTATTGTGCTTCTTTTTTTTACATCAATCATTAATTAAACTTCTTTTTACGTGTTACCTTGTCCGTCCAAAGAAGCACAAGGCTAGCCTGGTAAAAGGCTAAGGAGGAAATAAAAAACAGTTGTAGGTGTTCTGAGCCTTCGTAGCTAGTCCATAACCGTTTACTCTACCTATTTATGTGTTCAGGTAAAAATATACTAACGTTTTGCCTGAGTTAGAGGTGTGCCTGCCAACTATATGCGTACCAGGACTGTCACAACATGATCTGATGAGACCCTGGAAAAATCAGTGACGGCCACTCCTCCTCCACCACCACCACCATCCGTGGTTTTGGGTTGGCTCTGGTCCCAGGGAGGGTTTGCGTTATATTATCGCACCAAGCTGAAGATCATCGATGCTGATAAAATTGTTAGTACGCCATCTGAATCATTCAATGATTACCATCAAAGAGTACCATAACTAGCACTTTAATTGTTAATTGTTTACTGTTTTTATTGCTTAATGTTGATGTTGTAAGTTGTTTAAATTTTGTACATGGTTTTTATGGTACAGGGTACCAATTACTGTAAGCCGCCCTGAGCCTGCTTGTGGGGAGGGCAGGGTATAAATCAAAATAATAAATAATAATAAATAAATAGATCTCTGGTGGATTTTTCCTTTGTAGATAACAGCTCTTAGAAGCTATTTGTATCAGGGCTTGGCTGGTAGAGGGGAATTTAGCTCTCTCCCGATCCCCATGACATTCTCCTGACTTCAAATGGCTCCCCAGAGTTCATGTTTGTGTTTTTTTTGGGGAGGGGGGGGATCATACAGGCAATTTTTCTGTTTTCCACACCAGAGGAAATAGTTCCAGGAAGATATTCTAGGTCAGGGAAATTTTGCAGAAGAAGTCTCTGACCCTCTTGTATACTGTCAGTCAGGGCCTCTTACAGTTTGTTTATGAAGCTAAAACCTGATGGTGACAGATTTGGGGGCTTCCAACAATCTGGCCTTGCTTGGAGAACCAAATCTCATAATCTTGCTAGGGTGAATCGATGCTGAACATTTTGCAATGAAGGTGTGTGGCGTCATTACAAATGGACTAACATAAACCATTAGAAGGAAAATAAAATGTTGTGGGTTACAGAGGAAATGTCTGTTTTGGAGTTATGGAGCATGGAGCTGGTCATATAACTAGACTCTATGGATATCACTGTCATGGTCAAACCCCAGAGTAAAATATGGTCTGTGGAGGAGGAAACCCAGGAGGCCAAGAGACTTTAGATTACTGCAAAATCTGTCCTTGGGCACTCCTGGAATCCACATGCTGGGGAAAATCCTCCCAAAAAAACCCAGTAGAAAAGATAGCAGATTTACAAACAGAATACAGTCTGTCTGTCACTGATCCCAGGAATCATTTCCCTTTGCATTCTCTGATGCTAGCAGTTCTCCCTTTCCAGAGCCATAATCGACCTGTTGCCACAACAGGCACACGGGGAGCTGACAAGAAATTTCCTGATAGAATAGGTGCATATAAGCCAGAGCAGTACTCCACCCGTGTTTGCCAACAAAGTAATGCCAATGCCTTTACTAAATCCTCCTTTTGTCCACGAAATAAAGAGGAGCATTCTTTCTTTACTCTTTAGGGTTCTGCCCTTTGAAATTTTATGACATTTGATGGAAGATCATCATAGTGAAATGCCAGGAGTAAAGAAAGAGCAGGACAGAGCTGGGGAAATCCCTGGTTGTTCTAATCGAAGCCATCAATTGAGCCAGTGTGGTGTAGTAGTTAAAGTGTTGGACTATGATCTGGGAGTCTTAGGTTCAAATCCCCGCTCTGCCATGGAAGCTTACTGGGTAACCTTGTGCCAGTCAAATACTCTCGGTCTAACCTTCTTCACAGAGTTGTGAGGATAAAATTTTGGAGAAGAGTCCCCATAGTAGAGAAAGGCATAATTTAAATGGATTGTGGGTCCCCATTGGGGGAAAAGGCATGATATAAATGACATATATAAAGGGGGGGGAGAGATTTTGATAGCAGTATTTACGGGCTCAGTGGGCAGCTGATTTTGGTTGGAGCAACATCTATTCCAAGGCTCGGTCTTAATCCCAATTCTGGTGCTCGGATTTCTCTGTCCCTGGTCCTGAAACCGTTATGCTTTTTCTGTCTGACTACCTGTGGCTCATAGCCGTCTACTTACCAAAGGCTAAACCTTGAGACTGCACTACCTTGCAACACTCCCTGCAGGCGCCTGGTGAGCCTCAAGCAGGACACTGGCAGCTTGATACAGCTTGTTGTCATACTATGAGCTTCTTGTTTGTTGCACGGTAACTGTTTTCCTCTGTAGTGCTGGCCTACTGGCCTTAGGGCTGGGGTACACAACTCACGTAGTTACATTACAGAATTGGTCTTGATTGGAAATAAGAGCATCATACTACAAAAGCATATGACATTATTAGGCCCAGCCCTATGAGTCTCAGGCTTTGCACTGCTGGAGACTTGGCAATACTTCATCCTCTTGCACTGAAGTAATAAAAACAAAAACATATTAATCATTAGGGTAGCCAGGTCAGAAAGAGGAAGAGAATCAGCACTTCCCAAGCTTCGTGCAAGGAGTCAGCTACTGTATCCACCCAGTCAGGAAGCTGGACTGTCACCACATAGGAACATAGGAACAAAATGGTTAGCTCCCTCCCTCAAGCACACCTGGAAGAGGAGCAGAGCATCCATGCCTAGAATCCATACAAAGCTGTGGCTCCTTCTTCTGGATGACACAATCCATGAACATCCATGGCAGCAGGATTCCTATTCGTCAGAGCTATTGACAGTTTGGTGTAGTGGTTAAGTGTGTGGACTCTAATCTGGGAGAACCGGGTTTGATTCCTCACTCCTCCACTTGCACCTGCTGATGTGACCTTGGGTCAGTCACAAGCTCTGGCACAGCTGTCCTTGAAAAAGAGCAGTTTCTGTCAGAGTTCTCTTAGCCCCACCCACCTCACAGGGTGTCTGTTGTGGGGAGGGGAAGGGAAAGGAGTTTGTAAGCTGCTCTGAGACTCCAAGTGAAGGGCGGGTATAAATCCAATCTCCTCTTCTTCTTCTATTGCCACTTCATTAATTCTCTTTGGGCAGGTTGTCCCCCTCCCTCCTTCCTTGTTGATGCAGGGAAGTTGGGGCAAGCGTGGCCCAGAAGAGTGGAGCAGATGACTGGTGCAGGCCAGGAAGGGCAACTGAGAGGTGGAGAATTTCAGTCTGTCTCTTGTGGTGCCGCCATCAGGAGCCATCTTTTTTCCCCACTCCCTCTCCCTTTTGGGGCCCCCTCCATCCTTCTTTCTTCCCTCCCGATTACACTGCCACCACTGGAACCCTCCTCCCTGCAGCTGCTGCCTCTCAACGTGGGGAAGGAGAGCATGTCCTCATCAGCCCTCTTTAAAGAAAGCTATTCATCCTCCCTTAAAGCTCCTGGATCTCACAAGAGTCAGAGTTCTTATGAGAGCTCAGAAGCCAGAGCGGCTAACTTGGCAACCATCCTCGGCACCTCTGTTTCTTGGCAGCTGTCTCTTGCAATGCTGTTTCACTGGTGCCCAACTCCCCTGATGGCACCGCGATGGAGCCTCCTTACATAGCCAGTCAGGAATATGAAGTTCAGGAGTGCCTGCTGAGCTACCAGAGACTGCTATGGAGGCTGCAGGCAATGTGCTAGTGGGCCGCATGCACCTCCTGGGCCCTTTACTGCACATCCTCGAATTGTTATTTATTTCTTAAAACATTTATATACCTCCTTTCTTCGTGGTTCGAGGAAGGTTCCTTCTCAATAGTTCTGTCCTGATTTTGTTGTGTGTCCTATCCTTAACAGTTTCAGCTGGGTAGCTGGATTGGTCTTCATTGGAAGAGCAGGATTCATGTGGCACTTTGAAGACCAACAAGATATCCGAGGTATAAACTTTCAAGAGCTGAAGCTCCGTTTGTCAAATAGCTGATGAAGAGAGCTGCAGCTCTTGAAATCTTGTACCCTGGAAATCTAGTAGGTCTTTATGGTGCTGCTGGACTCAGATCTTGCTATCCTTAAAAGAGTACTTAACCAATTTCAGTTAATTTGGCCCCAGATAACACACGGGAGGTGAAACTCAGTATGTGAAATTCAGTATGGGAAGGGCAGAAACAGAACTCAAGAGAGGGGCTTCTTTTGTGATAGAGAGGAGGGGAGAGAGGTTTGGATCCTGCATTCAATCTTGTCAGTGAGAATAGGACTTCCTCACTTCTCTCCTCCAGGTGCAGCCCAAATGCTCTCTGCCATGCTGCTCTTGGTGGACAGGGGCTGTCAGGAACAACACGGGGGTCTATAGTTGGAAGGGGAAATCAGCAGAAGTCACCAGCCTCCTTTCGTTAGTGGGAAATTACCACAGGATACAAAGCATAATTTTCAAGGGTAAGAGAATTGTTCAGTAGGATGAATAGACATCTAGAGGAGTGTAATCATGCATTTGGGAAGTATTGAACAGGATTGTTAAAATGTACACTCAATTTGCAAGGCTAAACCCCATCTTCTGGAAGAATGGAGAGGAAAGTCTGCGTGCCACAAACAGATACTCTGAGATGGGTTTTGTTTGTTTGTGTGTTTGTTGCTTTGGACTTCTGACGAAGGTTTAAGAGAAATGATGCAGTATTTCTATCTAGAGATCTGGCAATGACAGTTCACTCACTGGGATTGATTTATTTGCATTTTTAACCAACATATCCAGACAATTACATTGATAAATGTGGCTAGTCATTGAGTCATTTCCATTTCCATAAGGAAAGACATAGGCTTGTTGTCAAATGGGTTATGGATTTTAAATATGCCGTGTCATTTAGAGATGCATCTAACCAGGATGACAGATTGTAAGCAATTTTCCAAAAAAAGATTGTGAAAAGTGCCAGTGAGAATAATAATAGTATGGGTCGGGTTGACATGCAAGAGGCATGCGGGATTCTATATGTAGTTGATAAAGTGCTGAGTGTTGCACATCAAGTGCTGTGAATATTAATTCAGCCTGCAAAAGGGGGGGGGATTCCTGAGACACAAAAAACTAGTACAAAAAAACTAGTAGCTGGAGCTGGATTCAGGCATAAATTCTACTAATTGGGGCCAGCTTCCCAGTAAGTACACATAGGATTGTAGTATATGAACACTTACTAGCAAGTGAACATTGCTGATTACAGCAGAATTTACTTTTGAGTAAGTGTGTCTCGGATCATTCCTAAAAGTTTCAGTTTTACAACCAAATGCTGCTGATCCTAAATATCTACAAGTGATCAGTAATATTTATTTATTTATTTATTTATACATTCAACTTTATATCCCACTCGAACCCCTTATCAGGGGTCTCTGAGCGGCTTACAATTCGGTGCTAGTCACCATTTTACTACCCTAACTATGGCCACATATATTTGTAAGGGGCAGGGAAACCCACCGGCACCCCTATGGTGGTGGCTGGTAGTTGGTCCTGTTGGTTCCGGCGGTTCCTCAGGCGGGGGGCCCTCCTCGGCATCTGGCGGCAACCTTTCTCTCGAGGAGTCTCCCGTCTCCTTCCGGTTTCCGCTGCGTCCTTTCTGGCTCCGCTGTGCCGGCTCTTGACGTCATCACGGCCTTCTCCTTGGCGGCGGTATACCACTGCTGTTGGCATACTAATGAGGGAATACATATGATCAGGTGGAAGGGGTTAACTACTTTACTTTTATATATAGATGAGGTTCATTTTTTGGTCATGGGCCTACATCTTGTCTCCTAACTGCTGTAGAATAGGTGGTGCTACTTTAAGATCCTGAGAAGACAGGATAATTTTTCCAGATGTAGCCTGGGGAGACACTTGAGACATTTCGTTCTCTTTTGTGTAACCCATGTCTTTCCCATAGTGGCTTACTTATGAATAAAAGTTCAGGAAGATTGGGGGATGGGAGGCTGAAAAGGGGAATCCATCTCTGTGACCCCTCTCAATGAATATACAATGTCACATCAAAAGAACTGAAGATCCAGAAAACTGATTTGAAAAGGAGTCCACAAGTGAGTCCACAGGATCATACAAGAAGTACACACAAGGAGTACACAAGGCGTAGACATAGAACAGGAATTGAAGTAGGGCAGAATTCTGTGTACCAAAATGTGGACATAATGATAAAAAGAGGGTTAGACAGATTAATGGAGGATAGGTCCCTCAATGGTTCCTAGCCATGGTGAATAATGGGAACCTCCATATACAGAGGCAACAAACCTCTCAATATCAATGTTGGGAGACAGTATCATGGGAAGGCCATGGCCTCTGTTCGGTGGCCCTTCAGTGCAACTAGTTTGGCTGCTGTGTGAAACAGGACACTGGACTAGATGATACAGCAGGGCTCTTCTTATGTTCTTGTTTGTTACAGGAGGCTCAAGAGTTGCAGGACTTTGTAGATAAGAAAAAGCTGCAATCTTTAATCTGTCTCAGCTAAAGCTTGATTGATTTCTTGGAAGTAGTGGTAAGAGAATTTTTTTCATAGGGAGTGGGTTGAGAGACTAATACTTGGCAGAACTAGATTCTAATTCTCTCTCTGATATGAAAGATGACCTTGGGCTAATTGCTCTCTCTCAGTCTAACCTGTCTTGCATGGTTGTTGTGAAGATAAAATGTAGGAAGGGGGAAGTGATGTGTGTGACCTTAAGCATATTTGGAGGAATGGCAGGAGAAAAATGTGATAGACAGAGGGCAAGTTTAAAGATCAGACACTAGTTCAGAAGTCAGGGACC
>NW_015171503.1:2108212-2124175 GCF_001447785.1 Gekko japonicus | reverse complement strand
TGTTAGTTGGTCTTATCCACTTTTCTGCTCCCCCACCACCCATTTAGACCCACTATGAAATGGTGCCACTGTACCTGCAACATGGTTGGGTGCAGTGAGGAGGAGGAAGTGGGTGAAATCACTCCTCTGTGTCTCTTGTGCCAACAGAGTCTCATGCCAGCGCAGGCATCACTGGCAGAAAATCCAGGAGGGATGTTTGAACTTGGTTCTCTCTCATTTCTGCAGCATCCCACCCCATATGACTTTTTTGTCCACATGGCCCCCTAACCCCCAGCGTAAACTCTTCCTGGTCAAAAGGTCCTTCTGGGTAAGGGAGAATGTGTGGAAATATCTGCTTTTTCCATATTCCTCAAATGATGAGGATTAGGGATGGCTAGGGACCAAAAAAAGTCAGTTTGGTTTGGGGTCCATGGTGGGCCATGGACCAAACCCCAAACCCAACCAGCCTCACATGGACTGAACCAGTCCGGGAAGCTTGAAACATGGCAGAATGGCCCCCTGGGGTGCTAGAGGTGGGGTTACTTGCCCGTTCAAAGGGGCTCCCTCATGCAGCCTGTTGAAAGGGGCTGCGCAAGGGAGCCTCTCCCCACCAGCCCTGCTCTCTCAGGCTCCCTCATGCAGCGCTTTGAAAGAGGCTCCCTCATGCAGCCCATTTAAAGGGGCTCCCTCACACAGCCCGTTGAAAAGGACTCCCTTGCATAGCCCATTGGAAGGGGCTCCCTCATGCAGCCCTTTGAAAGAGGCTGTGGGAGGGAGCCCAGGACAGCTGAGCCAGGGGAGAAAGACCTCTGAACAGCCTCAAAGAGCCAAACGGAAGAGCTTGAAATTTTGGTAAATGTTTGGGGAGGGCATACTTTGCCAAATATTGCTTCCTGAGCCCTGAACTGGCCCAAGTTCATCTCAAAATCCTGCTTGTGAGACGGTTCATGCCCATCCTATGTGGAAGTTCACCCTAGTTAAGGCAATGAGTTCAGATTATGATGATCATCTCCAGGACCAGGAATCTTATGTAAACCTTGCACCAGGAACTTTGTTTGCTTGCATCAGGGTGTTTGTTTGTTTTTTGACCATCAAGTTGCAGCTGATTGATGGTAACACCATAGAGTTTTCAATGCAAGAGATGTTCAGAAGTGGTTTGCCATTGCCTACCTCTGCACAGCAGTCCTGGACTCCCTTGATGGTCTCCCGTCTAAGCAGGTTGAGAAAGAGGTACTCCCATCTAGAGCAGGTAGAGAAAGAGGTACTCCCATCTAGAGCAGGTAGAGAAAGAGGTACTTTTCTCCCTTTGTCACAATACAAGAACTCGTGGGCACTCCATGAACTTGCTGAGCGGTCGGGTTAGAACGGATAAAAGGAAGTACTTCTTCACCCAAAGAGTGATTAACACATGGAATTCACTGCCACAGGAAGTGGTGGTGGCTACAGGCATGGACGGCTTCAAAAGGGAATTAGATAAGCATATGGAACAGAGGTCCATCAGTGGCTATTAGCCACAAGGTATAGATAGGGGCTCTGGGGCAAGTGATGCTCTGTCTTCTTGGTGCTTGGGGGGGTCAACAGTGGGAGGGCTTCTAATGTCCTGGCCCCACTGGTGGACCTCCTGATGGCACCTGGTATTTCTGGCCACTGTGTGATACAGAGTGTTGGACTGGATGGGCCTTTGGCCTGATCCAACATTGGCATCTCTTGTGTTCTTATGTTCTTATGTACTAACCAGGGCTGCCCCTGCTCTGCTTCTAAGATCTGCGGAGACCTGGCTATCCTGGGCTATCCAGGTCAGGGTTGCTTCAGCTGCGGAGAAATTATGCCATGATCATGACAGCAGTTTCTAATGACAAGGGAACTATGGAGGGGCCATGATGACTCAGTGGCCGAGTATCAGCTTGCGTGCAGAAGGTCCCAGGCTTAGTCCCAGTCATCTCCAGTTAAGGACTAGGCACTAGGTGATGTGAAAGACCTCTGCCTGAGACCCTGGAGAGCTGCTGCCAGTCTGAGTAGACAATACTGATCTTAATGGATTGATGGTCTGATTCAGGATAAGGCAGCTTCATGTTTTCATGTGAATAAGCAAATATGGTATCTTATATATTGGGCTAACTCTTGTATAGATTTTTTTGGTAAGGTTTGGTAAGAATTATTTGGTAAAGTTTGGTAAGAATTCTTTGACATAAATTTTCACATCAATTTTAATATGAATATTATATGGTCAGGGGCCTGCCTACCTGAGGGACTGCCTTTCCCCATACGTCTCCCAGAGAGCACTGAGGTCAGGGTCACAAAATCGCCTGACTCTCCCTGTTCCGAAAGATGCCAGATTGGCCGCTACCAGAGCTAGGGCCTTTTCAGTGGCAGCTCCACACTGGTGGAATGAGCTCCCAGAGGTCATCAGGGCCCTGTGGGACCTTTTACAGTTCCACAGGGCCTGTAAAACAGAGCTCTTCCACCAGGCCTTCGATTAGGAGCCACCACTGAGGAAGAAGCTTAAAAACTGAACCATTACGGCCCCTATGTTAGTGGCACCAAAAACAACTATGGATGCTGGTTTGCTATACTGGACCATCATACACCAATTGCCATCTGCACTCAACTGCATGTTGTATGTACACTGTTTGTTGCATAAATTTTATAGTATTGCATTTATGCATCTGTGTTTTATTGTATTGTATTTTAACCCGTTGTACGCCGCCTTGAGCCTGCCTGTGCAGGAAAGGCGGGTTATAAATAAAAAATAAATTAAAAAATAAAATAAATACTACTTGTGTTTGTCTAGTTCTGAAAATCTCATCATGGTGCAGAGCTAACGGGGGTGACAGGGGGTAGGAGGCTGCAAATGAGAGGGCCACTGTCTTCTCGCGACAGGTTGCCCATGGGCTTCTGTTAATGCTATAGTTAGGCAAGGAAGTGAACCTCGGTGGTTATCTGGTGATAAATAAAATTTAGTTGCCTGGGTAATTTGCAGTACTGACTTTCACTGCGGGAACCAGTGTTAGATGGCATGGACGGTTCTGGGATCTCATAAAACTACTTCTGAAGCAAACAGTTTAGGCTAGACTGCCTTAATCAAACTCAAGAGTTTTGGGGTTTTTAACTTCTTGCTATGAAATGTTGGATAAAAAGGTAAAGGTTCCCTTGCTCGAAAGCCAGTCGAATCCGACTCTAGGGTTGCGGTGCTCATCTCC
Source organism: Gekko japonicus (assembly GCF_001447785.1). NCBI lineage: Eukaryota > Metazoa > Chordata > Lepidosauria > Squamata > Gekkonidae > Gekko > Gekko japonicus. Next base: position 2,120,996 of record NW_015171503.1, on the reverse strand, counting down.
GTTTCAAAGCTGAAGAGCCAGCGCTGTCCGAAGATGTTTCCGTGGTCATGTGGCCGGCATGACTAAACACCAAGGTGCATGGAACGCTGTTACCTTCCCACCGAAGTGGTACCTATTTATCTACTTGCAATTTCTTGCTTTCGAACTGCTAGGTTGGCAGGAGCTGGAACTAGAGACAGGAGCTCACCCTGTCTTGCGGCACCCGGGGCTTGAACCGCTGAACTACTGACCTTCCACAGCCTGCAGTTCAGCGTCTTAATCACTTGGGAAGGGCATAAAAATAGCTTGTAGGCAGAGGATGGTGTAGAGTGATTCTGTCAGTGATACTTGGTGACTCCAGAGCCACGTGTGGCTCTTTGACATGCCACCTGTGGCTTTTCTGAGCACCATTCACCAATGTGGCACCTGCCCTATGGTTCAGGGAAATGGGCAAGGCCCTTGTCTGGTGGGAACTGTCTTTGACAGCTGTTTCCTACCTTGAAACAGCTGCTGCCACAGAAGTAGAAAAGCTGGCAGCCTCCCTGATGTGCAGGCCTCATGCTCAGGATGGACGTAAATGTGGCTCTCGTGACTGATGGTAATTGCAAATGTGGCTATCCATGACTTACAGCGTATGTACCACTGGCTTACATAAAAGTTCACTTTTGGATTAAAAGACATTTATTCTGGGAGTGGGGAGGAGAGATTCTTAAATCAGACGTCATGTTTTGATTCAGACAGCAATCGCTGTTTCACAGTTTTCATCAGATAATGTTCACAATTAATGATTTCATGCTACTTTTGTGGCTCAAAGCATGTTCATGCTTCTTTGACCTTTCAGTTACAACCACAGAATTGTAATTCATTATTCTCCTTTTTTTAAAACCCTTTCTGTGTTGCCAAGTTGTCTTGAAAGACCTAAATGGTTGAAAGGTGAAATATAACTATTTTAAATAGAAATGAATAAATATTCCTTCTGTTGGAGTAAATGATGATCTCCTTGGTGACTGCTCACTGGCATTATTGATAGTCTGGAAAGGTCTGTGGCTTTTTAGAACCACTAGAGAGGGGTTATGATTTGCCCTCCTTTTCATGCCGATCATCCCTCTTGCCGGTGGGGTTCCTGTTTCCACAGATGCCCCCTGCCCCCTTCCGGCTGACGTCTAAAGATTCAACTCCATATCTATCTGCTCTGATTCAAGGGTTTTGATGGTGTCACTCATCCCCACGGGTCTCTCACTCAACACTCAGACTATCGGATTACTCTTTTTGCCCTCTTACTCTGTTCCCTTACCAGTTACCTGATCTTTGCTTACCTCCCTCTAGCACCAAGCCTTCTTGCCCTTTGCTGTTCTGGAGCAAAAAGCAATCTATTCATTTCTGTGCTAAGAACAGGAAACTGATTTCTTCTGTCACTGAATCAAAAGTTTTATTCACTACTAGCCTGATACCCATGCTTCACTATGGTATTTAACTTCTGTAAATCCAGTTATAATACTGATGATGTAAAGTTTGAAATGTAACATTTATTGTAGGAATTCTAATAGTGAAGATTGTAGTGTAAAAAATGAAGTGAGACATACGTACTTTTTCTCTCTCTACTGAAGGAACTCTCTGTAGACTGCTGGGGTGGGCTCCCTCATGGCTTTAAGCACCCTGCAACCGCTGCTGCACCCGACAGACAACCGCCTGTTAGGTGTAGAAGGTGGGAGGAGTGTGTTGGAAGCCATCAGAGAGGCTGGGCCAGCAGCATCACTAAGGTGATCCTGCTGGGGTGGCGTCCCTAATGGATTAAAATACCCTGGTCCTGCTCCTACACCTGACAGATGTCTGGTGTTGGGGGGATTATGTTTAAAGGCATCAGAGAGGCTGGGCCAGCAGCAGGGCTAAGGCAATCTTGCTGAGCAAACCTCCATGGCAGCTGTAAGCATCCCACCTTCTCTCCTACACCTGACAGGCAGCTGCCTGTCCAGTGTAGGAGGGGGAGGTGGAAGTATTAGAAGTCACTGTGGAGACAGGGCTGGCAGGATCACTAAGGTGTTACTGCTGGGGCAGGCTCCCTCATGTCTTTAAGCACCGTGCAACTGCTGCTGCACCTGACAGACAACTGCCTGTCAGGTGTAGGGAGGGAGCATATTTGAAGCCATAGGGAGGCTGGGCCAACAGCTTTGCTTCACCTCACAGGTGGTTGGCCACTCCTGATTTCCTCAACTGTCATTAGCTCTGTGCAGTCTCCTGTAACTGTTGTTTTTTTACCTCAGAACACTGAGCTCTGCAGCTGACCAATCAGAGAGTGGGGGGTGCAAAGAGGCAGCAGCCTGCCAGCTACATAGGAATCAATGGGGGAGCACATTTCACCCCTTTTGACCCCCTTAGGGGTCAAATTTCTAAAAGTCCCTTCTTAGTGAGCACCTATGTCATGGTAGGAGTGCTCTCCCCGAATTTGGTGTTTCTAGGTCCAGCGGTTTTGCCTGGGCATTGATTTTACAGTGAGGGGACTTTCTTTTATATATATATAGATAGTACTAGCCTAGGTAGCTCCTACATTGCTGTTGGTGAAGCCAGGGTGGTTACTGCAAGCTGTGGAATTCAATTCAGACAGTCTATTTATTTATTTTGATTTTATTTTAAAACATGTACCCACCTCTTCAATCTATTCTAAGTGGCTTACAAAAGTTCACCTCCTTATATTAGCAAAGTGATTTGTTTAGTAAATACGCTCTTCTCCTGCACCACTGCACTGCTCTCTGCCCACAATGTACCATAATCTTCTCGACATACCTGAAATTATTAAGAGTGTTTGCAATTGAACTTTGAACCACAATCATATGATTTTATTATGGAAACAAAGGGGGACCATGTCTTGTCTTTAATCAGAGAAAAAAACTTCTTTGTGTGGTTTGGTTAACTGGTATATCAGAAACTGGTATATTACCGGTATATTAAAAATAGAGATGACACTGTATTATTATCTGTCTACTTAAAAATAATTGTCTAGAGATCTGCAACCTTTAAAGTTTAGTTGCTTATTTCAAATTCATATGTAAAAAAATGCCTTTCCCCCATTTTGTGCCCCTTTGGTGCTTCTTTTCCAAAGTTTCATTGTCTGTTTTTTCTGTTTTTTTCAAATATCATCCAGTCCCTTCTGTCTCTAGGTCCTGACAACCTCTGACTTCTTGGCCATACAATACATGGGTATTGTATGAATGGTCTGCTTCCCCCCTGCCTCCCCCAATATTTGTTTGAGTTGGTTTAGTCTCGTGGGGTGGATACCCTGCTTAATTAGCTCTGTTTCTTGACTGATGAGATTCCTTGTTGTTAGGGTTGCTAAACCAGCACTGGCAACCAATGGGACACTGGGTTGGCAGACACTTGGTGAAACAGCAGTGTGAAACACTATGATGTCACTTATGGCTGTAGGGTTGCCAGGTGCCTTCCTCCTGCTGGTGGGGGGATTTGGGGGGCATTCCGGGGGTGGGCAGGGATGTCGGTGATGCACTGCCATCACTTCCAAAAGTGATGTCATCGTGTCAGCGACATTGTGGTGACACTCTACTTTTGGGGCAAAACTCTATGGTAAAAACGGCTATAAACCATAGAGCTTTGCCCAAAAAGTAGAGCGTCACCACTGTTGTAGTGTCGTCATTGTGTTGATGACATCACTTCCGGAAGTGAGGTCAGTGTATTGCTGATGTCACACAAGGATGTCTGGGGGTGGGGTTCATGTAGCAGTTCTGCTTAAGCATACAACCATTTGGAAGAACACAGTAACATGAAATATTTTATTATGTAGCAATTTTGGTTCTTCTTAAGTTGTTACAGTTCCATCTTGGATAAAGTTTTTGTGAAACGAGGTGCTACAACACCGGTTCGCCCCGTCAGCTGGAACTAAACTTGCTGAGCTGCTATATGAACTGAACTTTAAGTCTTCAGGAACAGAGGATTCTACTCACCTGAAGTACTACTGGTGTATTGAGTGAACTTTTGAATTTACAATTTACATTTGAATCCTTTGTTCTGTGACTCATGAACTTGGATATTCCCTTATTTGCACAATTTATTTATATGAATTTCAAGATTTATATTAAGATTGTTTTGTATGTATCATCCATCTCTCATTTATCTTCTTAGCCTCACTGCTGACACTTTCCAGCTTTCTTTCAGCCACCTGGCTCTAGGCGCTCTGTCCCTTAAAGTACCTTCCTCTTAGACCTCTTCCAATTCTCAACATGTGTGCTTGTCCAGCACTCCATTTTCTGTCTCTTCTTCCTATCATGCAGGCTTGTAGTACATACATTTCTAAAAGATTGTGTATGTTCATTTGTTCCTTCCAGTGAATGAACTGAGCACATGCATCAAAGTCCTGAGCTCATATTCTCATGTCAGGGGGTTCTGCAGTTGGGGGGTGAATGGAAGGAGCTGAAAGAGTCTTACTTTTGGAGAAGGGGTAAGAGAGAGCCACATTTTCCTCCCCTCTAACTCAATTTTTTTTGGATTTTAGGAAATATTTGTGAGCAAATCTTTATGCTATTAATGCTGTGATCAAGGATCGACATGTTTTTGCTGTTCTCTTAATGCCTGGAGTGCACTTTGAGCACGTAGCACAGTTTGGAAGTATTCCTTATTGTTGCGCTTACGGTATAACTGATTAAACGCTAGGCATGGACTGTTCTTGGCTTATGTCCTCCACTCTGTCTAGTGATTGATGCAACTTCTATTGGGAGTCTTTATCCATTCAGTGCCCTGGGAGCTAGATCCAAGTTTCTTTTCATGCTTGTCAGATGGAGATTTTACTCCTGATTTGCTGGCTGCTCTGGGTTTCCTTCATTTCCAATCTTGCCTCTTTGAAGGCGGTGGGGGTGGAAATCGCACCCTGCCGCATACAGCATCAAGTCACTTAGTCCCCCCATATCTGCATTCCAAAGGCAACACAGACATTTATAGCTCAGGTAAAGGTTGAATTGCCTTCCCATGGTATCCTGTGACTTTCTTGATCATTTTGCTTCCACTTCGGATGAATCTTTCATTTAAAAGCCACACGAGATTGGCTGGATTTTCGTTGTAAATAACAAACAAATGTTTCTCCTTGGTTACGTTTTCCCCCCTTGAGGTTGCATGTGGCTTTCAAGATGTATCTGTAATCTCTCCTTAATCCTCTTTATCGCTTTCTCCCTACCATGTAAAAAAAAGCCTTTATACCTGCAAGACTGCTAAACCTCCAGGCCTTTCTTTGCAATCAGATTTTTGCTTAGTAAATGTACATTTGTTTCTTGTTTGTTGCATGCAGTTCTCGTGTCTTCCTTCAAGGCAATAGGGTTTTGTTGATGTTGTTGTTGAACATATTATGGCTGCTGGCTGGACATTTCCTTGTTAAGCTAATGGCCCAGAATGGACTACTGGAACAGGATTCTAATGATAAGGAGATGGTCTTCGAATAGCTCTATATAGCTTTCTTGTTCAATGGCCCATCAGAACTTGGAGAAGGCGACATTCCTCCTACCAGCTGAGCATCTGTTTGCATGTACGTGTGTGTGAGAAAAAGAGAGAGTGAAGGAATAATAGTTTGGAAGAGACAGAAATGGGCAGAGCTGCAATTGACTGAAAGGGGACACAGGGAGGAAGGGCACTGAGATCTGATATGGGGTGGTGATCTCCTGCCTTGGGGAAGTACCTCTTTACCTCCATCTGTGCACTTCCTGTATATCTGTAAAGTAAGCAAGTAGTGCAAAGGCTCCTTCACTCTGTAGTTTCAAAGGAAACTAAACCTGGGTGTGGGTAGCATGTAATGACATGAAGCTGCCTTACAAGGGTCAGATCATTGGTACAGCTATTTTTATTTCTTTATTTAAAGGATGTTTATGTCACCTTTCCACCCAGTTCAGGGTCCCCAAGGTGTCAAACACCTGCTATGTGGACTGACTGGCACCAGTTCTCTGCAGCAGAGAGAGTGTTCCTAGTCTTGCCGCTTGAGATCCATAGTGCAGTGATGAGCACCTGTTTTGCATACATGAAGTCCCAGATTCAATCCCCAACATCTCCACTTAAAACCAATTGAGAAAAAAAAATGCAGAAAGCTTCTGCCACTTACAGCAGACAGTACTGCTCTAAATCTGACCTTTAGATTGCCTCTAATAACATAAAGCAGCTTCAGATGGCCAATCCCCACTATAGATATGGCAAATGGACATTATTAAGCAGATATCCCTGATCAGGATCAGCACGGTATTCCAGAACACTACAAGTCTTGCATCCAATAGCATCAGAGCCCTTACTAATTTTATATTTTAATCTGACAGTTCTTATTTACAATGCCTGTGTAAGGGTTGTCATTTTCATATTAAAGATTAACGAATGAGGCTTAGTAATAAATCCTTGTGAGTTTTACTGCCAGAAAATTTATGGTTGTGCAAGGATCTTCCCAAGTCGTACTCCAACACGCTCTGCTCTTTGCCTTGCTATGTCATCCTGCTGCTGGTATCCACGCCTACCTCTTTGACAGTGCTTTCAGATGTTTCCAGGGTTCCTTCAGCATCATGCATGAACACACAGACTATGGTATCCAGTACTTCAAAGCCCACAGATAATAGCATTTTGGAATTGTGGGTTGGAGAAGACTGTTGGACATTCACAGGACTTGTGAACTGCACAGCAAAATGGTTGACATCTTCAGAAGCATTCTGTTGGTGGTCAGAACATGAATAACCTGTGGTATAGGCCATACCACCACCATGACCGGTGGAGAATAACTGCCGTTTCATTTTTTTCTTTACTTATGTAGCCCTCTGTAGCTCCTCTAGAAATCCCTTTGTTACCCATTCTTAATGTATGCTTATGAGAATCTGCTTTCCTAATCAATAAGATCACAGCTGCTTTTCAGATGATGAGGTAGGGGCCAGGAACAAATAAAGTTGAGAAATAAATCCGGGTAGCTTTTTTTTTTCTGTCTTGGGGAAAACAAAGGAATTACTTTTTTTCAACCTGTGTACCAGAGAATGAGGAGAAGAATGAAGAGTAATGCATTCCACAATGGGGAGGTTACTGCTTCTTTCTTCCTTCTTTGTACAGTCTATAATTAAATCCAGAATAGAGCACTGTTGGATGTGTGGAGGGGGTTGGGTTACTCACTTCAAAAATATTCACTCCAGAAATAAAATTCTCTCTCTTTCTCTCTCTCTCTCTCTCTCCTTCTGAAGTGCATTAATTTCCATTTCATTGTTCTTTACCACCTTTTTAGTGTCCCCCTTCCCCCCCACTTCCATCAGGTATCCCCCTTCTTTCTCATATTATTACCTAAGAAATCAGATTAATGTTTCCTATATTAAATAGCAAACTAAGGGTTTGCTCTTTTCATTGCCGCATCAATGACAGTGTATCTCATAAGAGGTTGTGTTCTGTGTTTCCATAACATTTAAAAGTAAAGTGTATATTTATAACACTTTGCCCTCACCCGTCCTCTGAATTCAGGTTGTCAACCTCCAGGTGGTGACTGGAGTTCTCCTGGGATTATAACTTTTTTCTTGAGCCCCGGGGAAACTACACATACGGGATAAAGTAAAGAACCCACTACTAACTAAAAGCCCAAGAGAGGAGATCCTCCAACTAGCTTAGTTACATCAAGTCTTCCCATCATTGATCCCTTTATAAACTGAGTCAAACATTTAAAACACTTTTCCTTTAAAGCTTAAATTTAACTGTCTAGAAACAGTACCCCCGATCATCCCATAACAAAAGTCTCAAAGGCACAATTCAGAGTCCTTCAGCCTTTACTTCTCCTTTCCCCTTCTCTTCCGCAGCTTGTAAGGACTTTTTGGGGCTGCTGCCCCTTGCTCTGACAGAGAGTCCTCTCCGGAAGAGCCAGAGACTAGCTCGCCACTGGACTTGCTGTCCTCTTCTTTTTTCCCATCCTCTGGCCTTCCCAGCTGAACCCTTAGAAATTCTTGAGCTTTCTTTTTTTTTTTTTTTTTTTAATAAAAGTTTTATTGGCTCCCCTAAAAAGGGGAGGTATTTCGCTTAAAAGAAAAAAAAAGGGAGGGGTAGACAGTGGGAGAAAGAGAAAGCTGAGTGATATATAAACTGGTAAATTAAACTGTTAGTAATGTCCAATTAATCTTCTTGGGCTTCTTCTGTGTGTTGTCAAACTTCTTTTTTTTAATCCGGTCACATGAAGTTCTCTGTTAGTATGTTAGTAATGTTCCTTTGAATTTCTGTTAATAAAAAAAAATCTCTTCTGTGCACATTCAGAACCGCTTCTTTGCGTGCTGGGTACTTTTACTATCGCTGACGTGGAGGAGCTTCCTCTGTTGTCTTCTCCTTCCGGCTTGTTAGATCCTCCTTCGGGTTGTTGTTAATACTCTCAGTTCATGCACTATAAATCCTCTTCTTTTCATGCCATTACCGGAGGTCCCCAATTTTGAGAATGGTATTAATTTCATTTTCGCTTTTATATCCGCTCCCAAACTCTCTATGGGTCCTCCTCGCAATTGTTGACTTATATAAGCGCTTGCCAGGCACTCTTCGCTGTCACAGTTCAAACTTTTCCGTTTTACAAAACTCCCGTCGGATTCACAGCCATAAACAGTCCAAACATTCAACAGCCGGCTCTCGCACACAAGCAAACGCCCAGACGGAAGTCCCTCCCTTCTTCTCCGCTCGCTTTTGCCCAGCTCCGACATCTTTTCTTTTTTGTTTACTTTTAGAAAGTTCTTAAAATGTGCTCCAGAGAGACAAAACTTTTCCCCGCTTTGTTTCAAATACATCAAAGGAAAACATCACTGTCCGCTCAATCCATTCCCCCCCTCCTTTTCTTTTTCGCTTATGCAAATGGAGGGTTAACCTCTTCGCCTTTTTCGCTGGGAGGGGGGGGAAACGTTTTTAGTTCTTTTTCTTTGCATTTTGACAACTCACAGTTAAGCCGATCTTTTCTTTTTGGGGGGGGGTTGCAAGCCTGCGCACCCCCTTCTTCAGCTGGAGCGCAGCTTCACCCCCGGGAGGTCCGAGAGGTGAGTCTACTAGCGCGTCGCCATAAACCGGAAGTCAGATTATAACTGATCTTTAGGTGACAGAGAACAGTTCACCTGGAGAAAATTGCCTGCTTTGGAAGGTAGACTCCTTCCCCTCCTCAAACCCCACCCTCCTCAGGCTCCACCCCCCAATTCTCCAGGTATTTCCCAACCCAGAGCTGGCAATCCTACTCTGAATAGACCAGTTAATGTACATTTCTTGCATAGATTCAGCTGCCCTGTACTGGTGACACCTCTTTGTTTTTGCAATAGAACTGTCAGAGGTGCTTTCTGACCAAACTCTGCATCCTTCCCCAATGATTTGCTGAAGAGATTGATTCCCAGAGTGCTAGTATTTGTTTACACTTCTGCTTTGAAGGACTAGGTAAGGGAACAAAACTCCAGGGGCCCTGGGAAGCTACGGAGCTGGATAAGTCATAGAACACATATTTGGGCTGGGCCATGATGGTGTGAGGTGTTTCCAGAATCACTCTTTATTGGGGAGGGGTGCTATGGGCTCTCAGCAGACCTGGATTCTGGTCCTTGATGTGGATGTGAAATGTGTTTCTGGCTCCTATTCACAAAATGTTTAAAAGCTACAGCTAGCTTTGGGAGGGTAGCCAGGCTAGTAATGTTTCCACACTCTTCTAAAAAAAATATATATATATATATTTGGGGGTGTATTTTTCATATGTGTGTGTGCGTGCGTGCGTGCATCTGAGTGTGTGTGCACCTGGAAGTCATGGCAACCTTTGGTGACTGACCCCTACTGGGGGCATGGAGGAAATTCAGAGAGGTGGCTGAATGAAGGCTGCCCCTGTCCTCCTGACTGCTGGTATTCCAAGGAGGTCTCCCATCCAAGTACTTGCCAGAGTCAACCCTGCTTAGCTTCCAAGATCTGACAAGATCAGGCTTGCCTGGGCTGTCCAGGTCAGGGCTCTTCTGAGAGATACTGATATACATTCAGGCTTAACCCAGGTTTGGAACGTTTTTCAGAAAAAGATAAGCCACAAAGGAAGTTCACATGACCATTCTGTATATAGTGGTTGTGGGGGAAAAGCCAGCCCTTGAGGCTTTGACTGTTCCTGGGAACACCAAGTGTCACGTGATTATGTGAACAGGGATGTCAGAAGTGTCTGAGTGTTCCCAAGATAAGAACATCATGCGAAAAATGCCATCATGGATTATGCCAAACCTGTCAGGGTGTTGGAATGCGATCATAATGCTAAAAGAGATGAGTGACTGGCCGTCTTGTGATGGCTTTCTTATGCCACCGTGATGTCAAAACAGTTGGGTTAATTGGTCCTGCAACACCTACTGCTGGCAACTTGGAGATCCACCTACAAGTGTTCTGAAACTTACTGATGAATCAGAACCAGTATAATTAAGAAATGACTGTGCTATATATTCTGCTCTCTATCCAGTCCAAAGAAAGGATGCAAGGCATCCAGCAGTGCGCCTTAATTATATTAATAAAAATTTAATCATAAATTATATTAATAGCATCTCTGTTAATTTGAAAGCTGCTTTTCAAATTTATATCATCCTCACATTGGCTCTGTCCATTTTTAATTATGATGTTCTGTTGTGATTGTATTAAGAGAGATTTTGTAAGCCACCTCAGGGTGAGAAAATAAGGTATGCATGTTTTAAATAAATAAAATTTCCGTTTTATGCCAGTATTCTGTTTGATCAAATGCATAAAGGCAGGTGCTGACAGATGTGGATCTTTCCTACATCCCCCCCCCCCGGAAGTCCTTTTTTAAATCCAGAAATATTTATTCCCAGTGTTGCAGGACTTGCACGGTCCAATATATACCTGTGTTGAGAAGCTGCATTGGGAGGGGAGGGGAGGGGAGGGGGGACAAAACACACCTTTCCTTCTCCCCATTGCTTCCTCCCAAACTGTGTGACTATTAAACCAGGGTCAGAAAGGACTGCTGAGAGGAAGGGAATGTGGGGAAGATCCATGATTCTTGCATCTGTGGACTGGGGGTCCTGCCCAGTGAATTGAGCACATGGTGTGTGTGTGTGGGGGGGCATATGTTTGTGTGTGTATGTGTACACATACGCACTGAATGAACAAATGAAGCACAATGACAGGAACCAAAATAAATGGTCTCCATTTTCCAAAGGAAACCGGTCCAGCAATGGCAGTCTTGAATTTCCTACTGCTTTTGGAAGGGGGAATAAAACAACATTTAATATTTTATGCCTGAACTGATACCCAGCCAGATCTGCTTCCCTCAAAAGTAGTTACCATAATTAAGTTGCAGGTAATTGCATACTGCCCAGAGAAATAAATGGCTGAGAGCTCAGTTTCTTTAAACCCTCTGGAGACCATGTAGCAGATGAAAGGTTTTTAGCTATGAGTTCTTAGCTTATATATATATACATATACATACATACACACAGCTAGTTAAGATGTGGAATGGTATAGTATGGTATAAAATATGGTATAGTATAGCCCAATTTCGCCAGGTCTCAAAAGACCGCCTAGGAAAACTTTGAGGAGCAAGGCAATGGCAAACCAGTTCTGCTTAATCACTTGCCTTGAAAACCCTATGGGGTTGACAAAAGTTTGCTGTGACTTGATCACACTTTATGTATGCACACTACTAGTTTCCACACTGTTGTTAAGACCAGGGTTGCCAGGCCTGGCAACCAGTGGGAGATGGGGGGGAGCAGGGGAAGTAGAGTGCCACTGGGAGACAGTGTGACTTCACTTCTAGGTTTCCCCCAGAAGTGATGTTATGCCATCACCTGATGGTGATTTTTTGAAAAGAAGATTCCTCCCATTAGCCGTCAGAGGGGCAGCAGGCAACAGGAGCCAGGAGAAGGTATTCCCCACCCCTAGCAGGACCTTGGCAGCCCTAGTTAAGACTGAGAAGGCATAACATAAATAGAAGTCATATATTAGTAAAAGTGGGGATTAACTTACAGAGAACATCATGTAAAGAATCAATTGTCCCATTTCAGGGCTATGGCCTAAAGAATTTGGATCCTGCTCTGAACAAAAGTTCACTAAACGTGCACATGACTTTTATACACCTCTAGTCAAAAATGCACATCAAATACTTGGCAATTAAAACAAAGGGGAGTCTGGTGGCATCTTAAACACAAAGAGATTTATTGTAATTTAAGCTTTTGTGGGTAAGAGCCCACTTCAACAGATTCATGAAATGAATTGTCAGTTGGAAGATTTGGTGTGTGTGGGGGGGATGTCTTATGAACAGTGGTGGTAGAAAGGCCATTTGTGACATTTCTGTGCAAAGCTCAAAAGTTAAAGTGATAAGCCCTTCTTGGAACAGCCCAGCTCCCTGAATTCTAACAGCAGAAGAGAGTACTGGGGACAGGTATTAGCAGGGGTCTTTTAGTAGAAAAAGAGCTGCAGGAACTCATTAGCATACAATATGCTAATGAGCTACTAGGCTATTAGTATAATAGCTCATTAGCATATGCAACACCCCCTGACATCACCGGAAGAGATGTCAGAAGGGGAAGCGAAGGGGGGGGGGAAGGCATCTTCAAAAGCCTCCCCTTCCATTCCCTGGGGGGGGGGAGCGAAGAGAGAAGGGGTTTAAAGTGTAAACCCTTTCTCACTAGAGTTGGGCCGCAGAAGGAGGAAAGAGGGAAGGAAAGAGAGAGAGAGAGAGGTAGAGAGAAGGAACAAAGGAAGAAAGAGTGAAAGAAAGAGAAGGAAAGAAGGAAGGAAAGAGGAAAAGAAAGAGAAGGAAAGAAGGAGGGAAAGAAAGAGAGAAGGGAAGAAGGAGGGTAAGAGGAAAAGGAGAGAATGAAAGGACGGT
>NW_015171503.1:2063270-2108122 GCF_001447785.1 Gekko japonicus | reverse complement strand
AGAGATAAAGGAAAGGAGGGAAAGAAAAGGAAGGGGAAGGAAAGGAGGGAAAGAAAGAGGGCAAAGAGATGGGGGGAGAGGGAGGCTCTCCCACTCCCCCAATCAAGCCTCCGCCACCCCCTCCGCGGATCCCTCACTTACCCCGTTCCGGTGCTGGCCCCAGGAGGCGGGGGGCTCTTCTAGCCTTTTCTGGGCCGTAGTGCCCCAGCGCTGGCCCAGGGAGGTGGCCTCTGGCACTGGCCCGGGGAGGCGATAGGCCTCCCTGGGGCCACAGTGCTCCGGCGCGGGCCCTGAGAAGGCTGCGACGGGCCGCAGCGCGGGGAGCTGGGGGCGGGGCTTGCTGCCGCTGCCATTTTGCCAGCTCCTGGGCTCCCAGAGCGGTGCTCCAGCCCCCAAAGACCCCTGGGTATTAGTTAATCGACTGAGATCAGGGCCCTGCAGGATCTGTTGCAGTTTCACAGGGCCTGCAAAATGGAGCTGTTCGGCCAGGCCTTTGGTTGAGGCAGTGGGTGTCTACCAGCTGGCCTCCCTGTTGCTGTGGCAGTAGGCTACTATTAACAAGACCTTTATGGCTCAGCTTCAGCCCATTCATTCCTGGCTGTAGGAACTGAAATTGAAATTTGCTGCACTGCCCACTTTAACTGTTTTTAACTGATTTTATTGCATTTGATATTTATTTATTGAATCCACTTTCTGAAAAGCTCGAAGGGATCATGGGAAATGCTGGCAGGTGCCTACAGGTGCCACACTGGGGGACCCTCAGGTAGGAGCTCTGTGTGGAAGAGTCTAGAAGGAGTGTGAGTTTACTAAATCCATACGTAGGCTTTTAGCGGCTATCATGTAGATGATGAAGGATGGCACATGATGCCCGATGAGCCCAAGAAGTATTTCACTTCCACAATTCGGTATTATTTCTTATTATTTCTTATGTTTATCTACTGGCAGCTTTCTGCTTGGGATGAATGGGCCATTCCAGTTGCAACTTAGACAGAACTTGCAGTCCTTTATGCCTTCACTAGTCTGAATGTGGGTTAAGTGGTACTGAGCAAAGAGACAGGTTCCCTCTGTAAAGAAGAATGAGCCTCAACCTACCCATCCGCCACATGCAAGGAGCAATGTTCCCTCTAAGCTGTGGAATCTTGTGAGCAAAAATTCTACTCGGTGAACTACTGGCATGAAATTTGTGAGCAAGCGATTTAGCTACTGCATAAATTAGTTGGCTCTGGAGCCATCCTTCCTGAGCGAAGACAAAAATCTGTGAGCTGGAGGCTGAAAAACTGTGAGCTAGCTCACACTAACTCAGCTTAGAGGGAACACTGGCAAGGAGCAGTCTGATCATGTGAAGCCACCTTTTTTGCTTGCCCTTCTTCTCTTTCCCCCCCTTCACTTGTAATGTTTCACGATTTATTCTCGCTTTCCTTTACTCTGACTGCTTCTTTCCTCTTTCCTTTGGGGAATGGTCTGCGTAAATTCCCCCCCACACACACACGGGGTTGATTAGCCCGCATTAAGTATCCACAAGATACTCTTATTAAGAATTCAAAGCGCAGTTTTTCATCTTTGCTTTCACCTTCGTCCCAAAAGTTAATGTTATCTATAAAAGGGCACTCTTCTTGATAATGAGTATATGGGTTTAATATTGGTGTGTTAAATGATATTAACTAATATGAATTCATTAACTGTAATACCCGTGTGTAGATAAATCCTTCCCCTTAATTTTTTCCTCTTTTGTTTGCCTTCACATTAATTTGATTATTTAGCTCCAGCTGTGCCCACATTCTGCTAGGAGTACTCCAGACATATACATGATCTCTTACCCCCAAACTGCTTCTGATCTAAGGACAAATAACCAGAGAGGCAACAAGTGTTGAGGCAGCAAAAATGTGACAGCAGACTAGCCTCTTATTCTCCATCCTCTCTTCCATTCCTTGGCACCTTCATGCATTTTCCCATTCCCTGACTTTATCCTCCTTCTCATATGCTTTCTCTTTTACTCTTGCCTAGTTTTTCTAGGGCAGCATAATTATAATATAGCCACAAGGTAAAGGCCGGCAGGCTTACTAAAGAACTTACTTTGTGCGATACGTGGGAAATTCAGGTTAATTTCATGCAACGAGGTTAAGAAATTAGTAAATCTTTTGAGTGGGTGTATGTGTGTGCAAAGAGTAGTGATTATGGACCAGGGAGAAAGAGATGGGGAAGATGTGAGCGCATGGTCCTGGCTTATCTGTCCTGGCCACTCCTGAGCATTAAAATATTCTTGGCATTTGGCAAAATGATGTGCTGCAGCTGAAGGCAAGCCAAGAGATGTTATGAGGTCGCTTCTCTTCAGAGCTTTTCTCTTGGCTAGCAGAGAACCATTCTTGCCAAATTCTGGAGGAGAAATGGCAGTGACAGAGTGTCAGTCTAATAAATGAGTGGAAGAATGTCGATGCTCAAAGGAGTTGGGAGTTGGGGGTGGGGAGCATAGAAATGGCGAGTGATGCCTGCATGAAGAATGGGAGGAAGGAAGATTTCCAGCAGTTGCTTTATCGACCACTTGTAATTAAAGAATACATTTAAATTTTTGCAAAGCCATCAAAGTTATTCAATTACTGAGATGTCTTTTGGTGCTAAACATCCAGCTCCACTAGAATGGGTAAGGAGGGTAAGGTGGGCGGGAGGGGAGAGGAAAGGAAATTGGCTTGTTGTTAGTTTGCAAGGCAAATGAGCCCTTGTTTGGCTAGAGATATACACTGAGCAATTGATCCCACACTCATGTCCAATTGGAGTATATATTGGTAGACCTCAAAGCACAGAGTTCCCTAAAAAAATTTAGGCATGGTTATGTAGGGGTGATGATGGGGGTGGTTTGGGGCAATGCTTGAATGTAACAATTGAGAAGGGGCTCAAAAACTCAGTCCACGAAAAAGGATACTTTCTTACCTGAAAGGAATTGAAAGTTGGACATCATTAAATTGGTCTGGTTAGTGGTCATTTTTGTTTTCCAGCCACAAAATAACCAAAGGGGAACGTGTGTAGAAAACAGTTCAAGATTCGTGTGAATTGCAAGAGATGAATACATTTTTAAGGCTTTCTTACTTAATTGTCAGGGGATGCAGATGTCTATGAAAGACTGAGATCATCCTGTGGAGCAGAGCATGGCATTTAACTGTCAGTGGAAGATGCAAATGTTTGAGAATCTTGGCTTTCCTGTAAAAAGTTTCACGAGTAAAGTTGATTACTCTTTTTTAACATCTTGTGGATTCCTGCATCCCCATTTCCTCAGTACTTTTTAGCTCTTGCACACTATGTGTATGGTTATTGTATTAATTTGGGGTGTGTATGTGCTGTTTGGTAAATTTTAATAGATTACTATGTTGATATATAATATTGATATTTTGATCATGTTTTATTGGTGATTTGCTTGTATGATAAATTACTGCTGTAACACACCACAAAAATATTATTTTTAAGACTGCACTGACCTGGATAGCCCAGGCAAGCCCAATCTCATCAGATCTTGGAAGCTAAGCAGGGTCGACTCTGGCAAGTACTTGAATGGGAAATCTTGGAATACCAGCAGTCAGGAGGCGGGGGCAGGCTTTACTCAGCCACCTCTCTGAATATCCTCCAGGCCTCCAGTAGGGGTCAGTCACCACCAGAGGTTGCCGTGACTTCCAGGTGCACACACACTCACACATACACACATATATGAAAAAATACACACACACCCCAATCTTTTAAGGCTGATATGGGGTCGTGAAGAGTTGACTGTGTGACTGAGCAACAACAAAAAAGATTTAGAACTAATGTAACAGCTCTGGGTGGGGGGCATTTGTGGCAAAAGATCTGAAAGCCTGTGAGCAATCAGGTAAATCCAGAGGAACATCGGGCAGGATATAAGTAATGCCACACAGTTCCCGTGCCCTCAGAGGGGTTCCTGATCTCCTTTCATCTACTTCCCAAACCCTTGCAACCGGGTCAAGAAAAGGATCTCTGCCCAAATCCTTTAAAATAAATCCAGATTCTTATAAAAAGGCAACTGTGCTCAGAAAATGTATTTAATCTTCCCTAGTTAAATTCATAATTCACAACTAGAAAGATGAAGCACATTTGCAGTGTGATCCTAAGCAAAGTTACACCCTTCTAAATCCATTGAAGTCAATGTGCTTAGAAGGGTGTGATTCTGCTTGGGAGTGAACTATGGTTCACATTATCAAATTTAAATATTTCCAGTTACAAGATATGAGATAAGTGGAAGTTCTTAAAATGTTGAAACCTATGTTTAGAAACTGTAATATAGGTCCTTTCTGCACTTGGATCTCATCCCTGGATTTATCAGAGTTCAGCTTGCAACACAATACCTTGCATTTATCCCTGGTTATACTCAGTAATGTATTCTCCATATCTGTAGGCAGAAAAATATATTTCAGTGGCATATGATGATCAATTTAGCTAACAGGCATATAAAGATGAATTTCTGTTAACCAATTGATCTTGATGAGGGAATGCCTTGATTAAAATATTTGGCTCAGATTATCCAAGAAGTCAAATTTTATTATCTTAATGGCCACTTCTGATATGAGTGGCTATAATGGACTGCTTTATAGAAAATCTGAAAGACAAAATGCTACAGTCAGAACTTGAAATGTGGGATCTTTTTTCCCTTATGTCGTTTTTAACTTGGAATCTTAATGTGTTGTAAAATAACTGCTTTAGATGGGAATAGAAGATTAGTTTGAGATATGGACCCTGTATAACTACCATGCTTTGAGTGAATGTAAATGTAATCCACGAAAGCAGTTTCAAATTGGTAATTTGTGACAGTGGTTTTCTGTGCTTATGTGCACTGAAAATATCATTGGTGTGAGTAGTTTATCAAAGAGTAGTCGTGAAAGTTATGTAAGTATACTTTCAAACAGCTTAAGTGGTTTTGTTTTCTATATGACCGAACAAGAGAAGATGTCGATGAACAGCTGGAACATGCTACCTTCACATTTTTGCTAGGAAGATTTCATTCCAAAGGAAATAGTTTGATATCCAGTTTGCACAGAATTAATGGAAGATCTCTTTGCTGTTGTCCTCTCTTTTCCTTTTAAAGTATTTTTGATGTGTGTGCCTTAGTGCACAAAGGAGCTCAGCAACAAAAAGGAGATTGATGTGGGAACGGAAAGTGACTCTCAGGTCTGAAGCAGCCCCATATCAGTTCCACTGTCTCGCTAGCAATTGGACAATGTTACAAAACATTGCTAAAGCAAAATAGGTCTGAGGGCCTTGCATAAGTAATACTTGGCAGACGGGGAAATCCAAGAAAGAACAGTTATTGTTTTGTGCTGCAACAAACTAACAAAGCTACCACTGGGAAATTTGTCAGTATAATAATTGTTTTAAGTGTGAAAATTGTTTGCTGGAAGCGCAACTGATAAGGGGCTTTTCCATGTTTTACTTCGAAGTATTGGCTTCGAATCCTATGTGGGCCTCCTCTGTGCAGGCAAAGTGCTGATGATGGGGTATTATAGAGCTGATGACGGAGCTTGCAGACCAGAGACTCTTACCACCAGTCCCAAGCACTTTATTTTGTTTGTCTTCATAGAGAAGCAAGAGGAGGAGGGGCTGCTGGCCCCCCCTCTACTGCACTTAAGAGAACTTCAATCCAGAAGGTGTTTTTGCGGATACTACCTCATAACCTGCCAGGTGATACAGGTAGCCCATAGGGTTTCACCTGGCATTATAAATCCTCAAACTTGGCCCAGTCTCCACAATCTGGTCCACCTGTTGCTCCTCATTTGTGTGTTTGCCTGCTCAGAGCTTATCTCTGCCTCTTGACCACCAACCATGACAAGGATCACAACCATGGTACAGCCACAGTTATCCTAGAAAGACCGTGCTCACCACTCCTTCTTCATCAGTTCACACAGCATGTGGTAGCAATAGAGGGTTCCCCACCCACTGCTGAGCATCTTACAGAACTTTAGCCATGGATATAGGAGACTTGTCTTGTGTGCCATCTGTGATGCATTCATACCATCCCATTTTATATGTAAACACCACTTTCCAGGGTCCAATTCAATACAAATTAAGGATACAATAACAATCAGCTAAAAAACCTAAAATGAACCTTGCCACAATCACATTTCAAACTAGCTAGGAAGAAGACGCATTTCCCCAGCAAAAATATATTGTGGTTTGAATACTGGGGGAAATGTGGTGTCCCTGAAGCAGAAACACTTCCTTGATAGAAGACATGCTAGATCTCCTGCAACAAATATATTACAGGTACTGGTTTATTTTACTCTGAAGTGACTAGGAAGAAGTATGACTGAGACACCGCCAGAGGAACATTGTGATAGAAGGTGGTGGGGCCTGTCTGTTGCTCCAGCACACAGAAATTCATCTGAATTGCTGGCTCAAAAGCAGCGATTATTAGGAATGCCTCATGAAGGATTCTAGAATGACAGCCTTATAGGGAAATGTAAAGGAAGATTTCAGTGATGCAAAAGTGAAACAAATCTGTACAGTAAGTCATCTATGGAATGGTAGGAGTTTTTCAGCATCCTGATACCACTATCAGGAATTGAAAAGTAATCCTATTTGAAAGGCTCTTGGAGTCCAGAGCTGTGGAAACTGTGCAATATATGTGTCGGCCCAACAGGGGGGCTTGTTAAGCCTGCAGTAGTCCCAGTGTTTTGCAACATCAAAGACAAGACCCTCTGTAATATGTGATAGATGCACAAGACTTAATTATGTATCGGGACCACGCTGATTTATCTGACACCGGCAGGACCCCTGCTGAGATATGTGTGGCAGAACCCATCTCATTATGCATGCGTCTGAGGGCCTTGCATGAGTAGCACTTGGCAGGCGGGGAAAACCAAGAATAATGGGGCCAATGACAGGAATTAAACATAAAGAGCTATAATACTAGAAGGCAAGAGAGAGGATTTCTGCCTGTCATTGAGAACTCCCATCTTGTTGCTGAGTCAGAATTCTAAGTGTCTGTGCAGTAGTCTTGAAGGAGAGCAGATGTTCTACAAGCACACTTCATCTCCTGCAGTTTCATCCTGGGCCACACATCTCCTTCATCTGTCTATACCTGTTCATACAACTGGTGGATCACCTGGTGTCATGCAATCTGTATGGCAGGTGATACAAATTTAGGCTGGGGATAGACTACTCTTTTTAAAAAGAGACGGAAGCGGTCGTGGAGAAGCTTTGCTTCCTCATATTGACCAAACAGGATTTGTGAGGGTATTTTTGTATTTGTGAAACTTGTTTAGCAGAGATGAGGAGTGAATCTCTACAAGCAATTATCTCTCTTTCAAACTACCTTCAGCTCTTGGGGGGGGGGGACAACTATTGTCTACTGCCAAAAAATACTTACCTATTTTTTCCAAGGTGTACATTTTGTCCTGCTTCCAGTTCAGAGTTCTGCCTGAAACTGCTCCAGGGAGTATTGATTTCTATCACTTGTACACCCCCCTCTTTTTGTCCCCCCCCCAACATATTCTCAATCTATATCAGGCAATGTAAAATGGATGAGGAAGGTGGTTTGCAGAGCGAGGTGAAATGGAAGCAAAATGCCTCTCTGCTTATCTTTTCTCCATCTCCTCAATGAGAGGGTGGAGGGCTGCTGATGGCAATGGCCTCCACGCATGTATTAGGAGGATAACCTGTAGGGCAACTTGAGCAATTATTTGTTCATTTGGGAAATTAATATGCTGCCTCTCCAGAGATCTGCTGTGCACAGTCTGCAAGCAAAACAGTACATAAAACCATAAAAATCAGTAAAAACATATTTAAAATCATTAAAATAATAAAGGCAAATCATAAAAACCAAAATGGTTCCCTTTCCATTTCTAAAGCAGTTGGGAGGGACAGAGAGGTCAGAGAAGATAGCCTCCTAGCAATAAAACTACTAACCAACCAGCTTATTGGCTGTTCTTACCCAAGGTACCATTATAGAGTGACTAAAACAGCTAATCATCTTCCAGTAAGAGTGGCCACAGAAGAGGGTTCAGACCTGGCACCTCCAGTTTAAAGACCCCTCGGCCTACGGACTCCCACAGTCTGCCAGTCGGAAGTGACAATGCTGACTTTGACAATACAGAGTCAGTGGTATGGCTCAGAATAAGGTAGCTTTATGAGTCTCTGTATGTCCTTTGGCTTGTATCTCTGAGGCTATACACATCCCCCAGAATCCTCAGGTTTGCTGTTCTCAAAGAGACAAGGCATGTAAATCAGCACTTCTTAGGAAAACACATCATAGGTCCCGGTCACACGCAGAAGTTGTCGCGGGATACTCATGGATGCTGGGTGGGTTTTACAGGCGCGATCAAACGGGCACATCTGGCAAGCGTCACGCACTTGTAGCCAACCTGTCTTATCCGGCTGAAGACTCGGAGTTAAAAGGTATCCGTGAAAGTCCACTATCAAACACTTGCGATGGGCCGCAGATGGACTTCCTCCATCTGATCGCTCCAGTGTGCTCCTCTTGCCATGTTGAAGAGCGCCAAAAACATGCGCCGCTGGAAACAACCCCAGTCCATCGCCATGACGTCGGATCAGGTAGTGGCGGATTAAATTACGATGGCACGAATAGCCACACCTCCCCCGGTGTTATCTGGCCCGTGTGACTGAGGTCATATAAAGCCAATTATGGTACAATTAAAGTATGTGTTTGTACATGAAAACTGTAGGCAATGTGAAAGAAACAAAGTCAAATCTTGGTTACACAAGAACATAGGTAATGCTGTTTGAACTTATAATGCAAAAACAGTATGTTGGTACCTGAGTTATCCATCATCTTACAGGAGGGATGATTTTTAAGTATTAGAAGTAAGGAATTTCCAGGTAATTGGCAACTCAAGTGCCAAAAGCCACAAGAGCTGCAGGCAGTTTCTGTACACCAAGAACAGAAAGAAGCAGGGAATGTTTTTGACTTTTCACATCTGTTTTGTTCTTCCTTTGGCATAAAATTCTGCCCATGACAGTGAGGAGCAAGCTGCTTCAGTGCCCACATCCCACCAGTCTAGAGGGTAGCCCGTGGGAGTCTTTTTTCGGAGTTTTACATGCTGTGCTCACCAAACCATGCCAATAGAAAACCTCCTGTCCAAGCTCCTCCTTTTGCTCCTTTACTTTGGTTTTCTCTGTGTCTGCAAGCACAACCTTTCAGCTCAACAGTAAGATCCAGTATGGATTGTTTTTTTTTTAATGGCACATCTAACTATCCATCCAGGTGTGGTTGTCTCGATAGTCCCATAACAATGAAAAACACAAGGAGTTGATAAATATATCTTTCATCTAGTGATTGAAAAACTGTGCGATTTTCATACCCTGTAAAGTTATTATACAGTCAAAGATGATTGTTTAAGGCAAACCTAATACATTACAGGTTTGGATAGTGTGGTTAACTTTGGCCCGTCCCACATGTGTACTTTACCTTGGATATACAACCGTGTTAATAGAGTTTCTGATTTTTCATTCCATGACATTTTCTCCATGTTGGGTCAATGTTGGGGATTTGTCGGGGGTAGGTTGGTTGTGTGTGTGATTTTCAGAGCACTTATAGGGTGATTTTATTTTCAAGTCGATGTCAAGTCAGCTTGCTTCCATGTATGAAATGCTGGGATTGTTATTTTTTGCAACAGTGATCTACACCCCCTTTGAACATCCTCCTCTGTATCCACACGCCCTTCTACCTTTTCCATCCCACTTTCCCTTCCCCCTTGCCCTCTCCTCTCTGGTGTGCAATATTTTTTTTTGTTAGAATGGAGATTAGTGATAGTGTGTTAATGCATAGCTAAGCGCTATTATTTTTAGATGATCATACATGTGATAATGTGTTAATGCATTATTTAAAGGAAACCATTAATCCCTTCGCAATTTTAAAAATTCTTATTCTGAGTTTGGATTATTTTGATTTTTTTCTTGTAATCTGTGAGCCTGCCCCTCAAGTCATCCCTTTGCTTGCATTGTACCAATGCCATCAATGTTCACTAATATTCACTACTGTGATATGTTTGAAAAGTTCCTACTTTCCTGGCAGTTTGTTCATTTCTTCAGCAGCGCACACATTTTCTTTCATTCTTTTTTTTTTAAGCCCCCAGAGGGGATTTTTTATTGATTTTTTTAAACACTACAAAAACTAGAACAGAAAAAAGGGAAAGGGAAAGCTACATATAAGGGAGAAAGTAAAGAACCCACTACTAACTAAAAACCCAAGAGAGGAGATCTCCAACTAGCTTTTTATACTTCATTCAGACTTTTCATCTTTGTACTTCTTATGAACGGTGTCAATCTTTTAACCATCCCCAGTTACATTTAATTGCCCAATAACAGTGCCCCCCATCATCCCCTAGAACCAAAGTTCTCAAAGGCACAATTCAGAGTCCTTCAGCCTTTACTTCTTCTTCTCTCTCTTCCGCAGTTTGTAGGAACTTTTCGGGGCTGATGCCCCCTGCTCAGACAAAGAGTCCTCACCAGACGAACCAGTTTCCAGCTCTCCACTGGACTTATCATCCTCTTCTTTTTTCTCGTCCTCTGGCCTTCCCAGCTGCTCCTTTAGAAACTCTTGAGCTTTAAGAACAGAGTCAATCTTGACCTTCTTCTCCTTGATCTTGAATATTACTCCTTCTGGAAATAGCCATTTATATCCAATTGAGTTTGTTTGGAGGAAAAACACAAGTTCTTTGTATATCTTTCTGCGTTGTCTTACTTCAAATGGAATATCCTTTAGCGTTCTGACAGCATTCTCCCCCACCTTCAGGTGGGGGAGCAGCGCACACATTTTCATGCCCCCTGCCTTTTCCCACCTTTTGTCGTAAATCAGCTTGTGATCAGTGACACTGAGGATTCCTTGGACCTGGCTGTAGCTGGTCCTGAGCCAGCAGATGAGCAACAAGAGACTGAGTTACCGACTGATCATAATGCACAGCCCGCAGCTGCAGCCGAGCCAATACCAACTGATCATAACTCACAGCCCACAGCTGTGGCCGAGCCAATGCTCTACAGTTCTGAATCAGGAAACAAGCCTGCAGAGGCAACTCCCAGCCCACCTGGCTCTCCCACACCCATGTAGCACCGGTGCTGTCAGCAGCGTGCAGAGTTGCAGGCAAGGAGAAAGAGCACACATCTCCTGGCCCATTGTCAGCTATCAACAGATGAGATAGATGAGTAGTTTCTGGATGACTGCCAAGTAATTGGCTGTTTGTTTCATTAAGGCTTAGCTATAAAATCAGCCAAGAAAAGCAGCAGTTTGTGGACACAACAAGTACACTTCGTTACTGAGCCACTGATCTTGCTGTTACCATATCTCTGAAACCTTGGACCCTGGACTAGATGTGGATAACCAGCTTTTCTGGAATCCCTGACCCTGGACTGGACTTAAACTTGCTGCCTGGACCCCTTGACCATAGACTGGACTTTGTAAACCTACCAGCAGTTGCCCCTCCACAGAATTCGGCCAGTACACCTTTGGTTTTAGTAATCCCATTCACCCTGGGCTACCTTTAATGTCCCCTTCACCCTGGGTGAGATGTAATTTTTAGTATTATTAGGTTTGTGATAATGCACTAATTTAAATAGCCAGCAGTGGGGGTGGGGATTTCACATTATTTTGCTGTACAGATCACTCTTTTTTGTGTTTATTGCAATGGACTTTCATTGGCATGTTAATCAAACAGATAACTCATGATTAGTAGCTATGTTGCAGTGGTCTTTTTTTAAAGGGGTTAGCTGAAAAATATCACTAGAATGCCTACCCACCCTGGAGGGGGGAAGTGTGGGAGGTTTGACAAGTGATGTGTTGGGTGACCAATCTCAATTTAGCATTAGTGCACAGTATCACTAATGCAACTGCATAAATTAAAAGGGGGGGAGGCAATTTGATGGCAGTGATGACTACTTTGCTGACATCTGCAGCCCTTAAATTTTAAAACTGAATATTATGACCCAGTGCTAACAGAAAAACAATTAATTTAAAGTAGGAAATAGTATGGAAAACAGGACGAGGTGCGGAGCACTTGATTCCAAACTGATTCCAAAACTTGGAGATTGACCACACTGAAGATCAGGAGTAAGGTCAAAATGCAAAACAGGCCTTTATTAAAACCAACTCTAATTGTAAAACTTGAACAGAGGAGGTGGGGTCTTCCTCTATAGTCCTCTGTATGCCCATAAAGGTGTGAGAAGACAAGTATAAGCAATGTACTCTTTCTATTTCATTGTCAACACTGGCAACTTGTGCAAAGTGCCCTTTTATCACCGTTCTCAACTCTAAGCACCATGTATGTGCTCTTAAGTTCAGAGGATATGGGGACATAGAGTGATGTAGTTCCATGCTGTGCCCTTTCTGTATGAAGTTTGTGTCTCCTGTTATTGTTTTGAATGGCAATAGCATTAAGCCCTGTACACACAACATAGATAAGGAAAAACCAGCATAGGAAAGGGGAGGAGGAATGAGTGTGCTATGTTACACAAATCAATTTTGGGTCCCAGTCTGCCTTTTTCACACATGGACAGACTAAACCAATGACAGTGGGGCAAATAATGAAATCCGTGGGTCTGTGTCTACACACCTGTCAATTCTGATGCAATAAATCTCTGGATGGGGCGGAGAAAGATGGAGGAGAGACAAGATACTTAATAGGAAAGTGGTTTTATTAACCCCTCCAATACATGGGGAAATCAGTATAAAAAGGCATGAAAACCAGTACAAGTCTTTGGGACCACCTCTCCTGGTATACCCTTCCAAAGAGCACTGCACTCTGCAGATAAGAACTTACTGGTGATCCCTGGCCCGAGAGACATCCAGCTGTCCTTGACCAGAGCCAGGGCTTTTTCGGCCCTGGCTCCAACCTGGTAGAACTCTCTGCCAAACAACGTTCTTGTCCTGTGGGACTTAATGAAGTTTCGCAGGGCCTGTAAGGCAGAGATGTTCCACTAGGTGTTCGGTTGAGGACAGCGACAGCTTCCATCTGGTCTGGCACATCAATTCTGGCACTCCTGTTTCTTGCCTCCCCCTGCGGGGCAGTGGCACAATTTGAAGTTGCCTAGCGCCATCTAATTAGGCTAATTGTTGTCTCTGCTGTATCTTATTGCTTTTAATTTGTGTATTTAATTTATTATAGTGTCTTGTTATGATGTACACCACCCTGAGCCCTGTTTGCAGGGGAGGGTGGTCTAGAGATTTCATTTAATAAAATAAAAATAATAATAAAATAAAAATAATTTAAAAATCTTGTCAAGAGTAGCAACTTAAAACCAAATATCAAATTGAAAATTAGGATGTGTTTCTCCCAAAGACAACATTAATCCAAGGGATAGGGGAGAAAGAAGAGAAGAGATTGGATATATACCCTGCCCTTCACTCAGAGTCTCAGAGCAGCTTACAAACTCCTTTCCCTTCCCCTTCCCTCCCCACAACAGACACCCTGTGAGGTAGGCATGGCTGAGAGAGCTCTTTCAGGAACTGCCCTTTCAAGGACAGCTCTGTCAGAACTATGGCTTGCCCAAGGTCACCCAGCAACTGCAAGCAGAGGAGTGGGGAATCAAACCTGGTTCTCCCAGATTAGAGTCCACACACTTAACCACTACACCAAACTGGCTCTCAGAGGAAGAAGCCACCTGTTAGTTAGATGAGGCAACTGGAAATAGGAGGGGGAGGGAGCAAAAAGCAAATCATACTTTACTTTGGGGCTGGTATCGGCATGTCCTGAGGGGGGCAGCTGCCAGAGCTCAAGGCCTCTGGTGGGGCCCATGCCCACAGGACCCACCACACACACACACTTTCCCCCTCTGTTTGCAAACACTCTGCCAGTGTCACCTGTGCTCCTAGCTGAATATATTGCTCAGTGCTACCAGGGAAGGTTTACAGGTGGTGCACAGTGGTGGCAGGGTTTTGTGCAGCCATGATGGTGGGACTTCCAGTTGCACACACTGCCCTGCACTGTCAGGAAAAGGGCTGGTGGTGGTGCAAGTGGCTGTGAGCACAGGTGGTGGGAGGGCTTGCAAGCAGGTGGGGGCACAGGCTGGGGGGGCATGAGGATGGGTGGGCAGGAAGGGAAGTGCAAGCAGGGGGCTGGGGGTAAGTGGAGCTTGGGAGGGGGTCCCCAGGCACTCTCTGTCCCAAGTCCTGGAACTAGGCCTGCTTTACTTGCTCTTGAGGAGGATCCCAGTGTGTCCATGTTGGTGTGGACGATGGCTTGGAGGGCCATCTACAAAGTTGGCCACCTTTTCTTATGCACCTGGTTTTTACCTGGGCTTCAGTGGTGAAGCCTGGCCATTGTTCAAACTGGGTGTGCAACTAGATATTGCAATCCTATTGGACCAAGGGTGCAAACTTGGGGTGCCCATGGATGGATTAGGGCTACAAGGGAGGATTTTTAATTCTTCTTCTTTCCCTTTTCCTAGACCTAGTTCGTGAACAATAAAACTGAAAGGAAAACTTAAATAGAACCCATGTCTGAAGACACCTCCCTTCGATGCTTCTCTGCAGCCTCTAGAAACCAAGCAACAGAATAAGTATATTGTGTATAAGGCTTTAGACAGAATTCTATCCTCTGTTTGGTTTGTGGGGTTGGAGAGGAAGGAGGTGAGGGGCAGACATCCATTGACTACAGTGGCAGGATTTTTTCTGTACACATTTCATTTGCAGGTATAAGATTGCACAGTTGCAGTAGTCTTGAGCAACTGCGGGAATCTAATGAGTCTCTGCTCCTTACTTGCCATTCCTTTACTCTGCCCATGTTCTTTCTTTTTGTGCTGGCTAGCAGTTCTTTACTGGCATAAGGATTCCACTAACCATATGTTATCCGAGAAGGACTTAAGATGGATCCTATCCCTACCCAGGAAGCATAATTTTAGGGTAAGATGTAACAAAGTATTTTTGTGACTTGGATTCCAGTGACAAAACAAAAACAATAATAAATTGTATTTATGAATCGCCCAACCCCTGCTTCTGCAGGGCTCTGGGCAACGTACAATCACAGATAAAACAAGATAAAATCAGTTAAAACGTTAGTAGAACATTAGAGACAATCAGATGGTGAATAACCAATCCCTAGTCCAACTCCCACTGCCAGCTACTTCATGGACAGGGGGGAAGAAGGCAAAAAGGAATCTAATTATCACAATGGCTGTGAACATCTCTTCAGTGGCCCTAAATTAATGGCTCTGGCCAAGTGCCCATTCAGGCTAAAGCAGTTGGGTTCCTGCCTATCTGGGGGGGGGGGGTTGAGTGGATGGGTCTGTCTGAAAAGAAAGCAATTCAATCTGGAAGTAGAGAGAGAAGTGGACAGCCAGTGTTGGAGTGGGTGAAAGCACCTTGTTGTGTAGGGTCTTTCTCTGGAGCTCTGTTATGAGGTGGCAGAACTGCTGCCCTATAGGAATGCTTCCACCTGTGCTCGACAGGTATATTTTAAAATAAAACAAATAGTACAAAGGCATCATAAGCCACTAGTGCTTGCTTGCTCTTCACCAGAAGAAACCGCCCCAGGTAAGCCCTGGCTCCTGGAACTCCTTGCCACTTGGAGAGGTGGGGTGCTAGTAATGCCATTATATAGCTACAGCTTGCCATAACATCCTCAGCAGAATGTGGAAGAAACAATAATGTAAGAACCTCCATCAGCATCAAAGAATGAGTGAAAAGGTATTAGAGGAGTACAAATTCTTAAAATGAGAGAGTGATGAGATACAAATGAGAAATATAGGTATCTGAATGAGTATCCAGCTGGAGACATACACTGTACTAGATATCCAGGAGTTTGTTCAGACAGGAAGTATACATGGGCTCCTCTGTGTTTCCAAGCACATGTGATTATCCCTATAAAGCATTTAACCAGTGTTTCTTTTCCATAGTGAATGGCTATGGTTATAAACAATTAAATGGGTCCATGAACAACCTATGTATGCCAAAATCCATGTGCATTAAAAGTATATAGGTGACTGTTTTTTCCCCTCCTATATTGATAACATTAACTTAATTACCGTCATACATCAAAGTAATCACAGCAAATGCTCTGGAAGTGGGCTGCTTTTCTTTGGCAGTTTGATCTTGAATATAAGCAAGAGTGGGTCTTTAAAACCATTCAGATAATCTTGCCTGAACTGAAAGTGCCTTGCCTGCCCTACTGAAACAGTGTTGTGGATGTCCCTTTGCAAGTGACATTTAAACAAGACTAGACAAGCCAATAAAATCTTCGGCAGGAAGAAATGTTGTTCTAGCCTTACAGAGGTGGATTGTTTTGGTACAGCACCATGCCACAGTTTCTGAAAGCAGGCTGAGAGGGATCTGTAAAACAAGAAAAGATAAACTTCAATAAACTTTGCTGATAAACTTTGGGGAGAAAAAAGTTGACGTTGCATGAACTCCTCGAGCATCCCTTCTTGACCCTATTATGCAGTAAGCCTCATGTATGAAGTGCTTGGCAAAGTTTGGGAATGCTGAAAGAACTCTTCAGATTTCTTTATGGATTAACAGGCTGTTTTGTATAATACTTGAAAATTGATCATAGAAGACCTTGTCAGTCATGGTGATGTTGCCCGGAGGAGCGGATGAGAGCTGACTGTCATGAATACCATGCAGCCATGGGATGTCATGAATACCATGCAGCCATGGGATGGACTTGTGAACATGTGTTAGTATATTTACCTCTTGTGTTAGTATTCTGTTGTTTGGCCCTGATTCCTATTCATTAGGAAACTCCTCATGGCCATGCCCTAGCGGTCTTTGAAGAGTAGCAATAACTCCGTGGTGGAACATCTACTTTGCTTGCAAAAAGTTTCAGGTTCAATCCCAGTCCTTTCCATTTAAATGATTCCAGCTAGTGGATGTTGGTAAAAGACTTTTTTCTACCTAAGACCCTGGAGAGCTGCTGGTGGTCAGAATAGGCAGTATTGAGCTAAATGCCCCAATGTTTGGTATAAGGCTGATTAACAGGTTCATATCTGTAAGCAATGAAACCTTTGTTGTGCTAAGAAAGTCAAATAATACATATTGTAATTCTGCAAAATAGTTTACAAGGCGAATCAGCTCTGACTGACACAAACACGGTGACAGAGAAAATTAAAAAGACTTTCCCATCTCTATTTCCTACAAATTTATGTGGAAACGAGTCTTGCATTCTTAAATTTTATCTGCTCAGTGTATCTGTCTATTGAGATTTACTACCTGTGACAGCAAGGCTCGGAGCCAAAAATAGGCAGAAGTTAGTGTCTGTGCCAAATCCACCCACCCCCTCCTCACACACTGTTCTCCCTGTGCAGTTGAAGCATAGGTCTCCAGAAGCACCTGATGTTTTCAGCATCTGGGGTTTCCAGAGACAGCATAGTTTAGTCCATTGTGAACGCACTGTCAATGACCCAGTGCTGTGATCATTCAATATATAAAGATACAACTCAAAACAATAAAGAAATGCATTTATTATCTTCCAGAGGTTGGTGCAGTATAAGAATCTGAACAAACTTCCTCCTTTCTGCCACAGGGCAAAAGACACATGATGTCCACATGCTCAAATGTTTCAATCTCCATTTGTAGGTCTTAACCATTAAAAGATCAGTACTGACCTAACAGAATGTACAGGATGGTTCTTGACATGCTTACCACACCTGCAAATGTTTTGTTAGAACGCATCCATCTATATCAAAGAGATGACACCTGCCGTTCCAGTGTTGGGAAGTTCTTTTCATAGCATCCTGGCAGTATCCCCATAAATCCATTTTCAGTCAGCAGCTAAGAACTCCAAAAACTTGAGAAATATTTGTGGAGAAAGCGAAGCACGCACTCCTTCCAGATGTGGAACACTGCAGGGGAGAGAGAGACCAGTAATGGAAATTGAAATGCAAATTCTTTTTTCTGAGTGGAAAAGGCCCAATAAATCAGGAGTGACAGGAACACAAAGACACCATCAGGATGCATTTGCACAATCAAGGGATGCTTCATATATCAGAGAATATCCAAGCTCTGCCTCAGTTCAGCAAATAAGCCAAATTCATTTTCCTCCCCCTCTTCATAGAAGTAGCAGTCTCCAAATTGTTCCTGTTTGAAGAACAACGGGAAACAGATTGAGTTCCATTTCAGTCAAACTATGTTTTTTAACACAAACAGGATCATATGTAAACGACCAATTCCAAATAAAACAAGTCAATCCTCAAACTATTCTGATGAAGGGGTAGGAATGTTAGAAATACAAATTCCTATTACAAGACACCGCTGTAAAAACAAACAAACAAACTAGGGTTTTCTTCTTAACTGAATAGAAATCTAGAATACAGTGTGTGTGTTTAGGATTCAAGCTTCGGGAATCTGCTGCTCGTAGTCTTAGCAAACCTCTCTCTCCATTGCATATCTTTCTCTGTGAGTGTCCCCAGGTATTTCACCAGATAGTTTATGTGCAAAAGCTAAGAAACCCTGCCAGATCTGGGAAGCCAAAGGAAGAGAGGGAAAGGGTACACTGAGAAAGCAATTTATCTTTGGGCACTGCTAAGGAACTGATGGTAATTACTCTCTGTTTACTTACTCATCACATTTACATCTGGCAGCAGCGTTTAAGGTAGCAGGAATTATCCAGCGGGGTAGCCTTAATCTGTTGCAGCAGAAATAAATGAGAGTCATGTTGCAACTTTAAGAATACCAATATTTTATTATATCATAAGCTTTTGTGGGCTAGAGACCTCCACTATATAGAATTTCTAGCCATTCCTAGACCTGCCCTATATCACTTCCAGAATTTCCTGGAAGTGACATTGTGGTGCCAGGCAGGGGTCGTTTCGTAGAAAAAGAGCTAGGGGAACTCATTAGCATAACTCATTAGCATATGCCACACCCCCTGACATCACCGGAAGTATGTCATGAGGCCACACCCCCTGAATGCGCTCGCCCGCTTTGGGAGAGGGGATCAAAGTGTAATATAAGCCTCCTCCGAGACTTGATCACACCAATCTCAACTCTCTCTTGGGTCGTGATGCCTGCCAGTCATTGCCCCTGCCTGGGGGAAGCCGCGTTGGACCAAAATACAGTCCAAACTGCTGTAAGGAACACCCATCCACCCTGAGCACTTACAGGGTGCGTCAAATCGCCATTTTACCCCGACCGGAAGCAGGGGGCGGGGCTTCGTCGTGTGCCCCGCCCCCCGCACCTCACCCAGGGGAACTGCGTTCCCCCGCGTTCCCCCCTGAAATGACCCCTGGTGCCAGGACATTGTGCCCCCCCCCGGTCCTGAGACTCCAGCCAGAGACTCCAGCACTAACAATAATAATTGCCAAGTTTTGTGGTGACAATAAACATGGGTACATATTATTGTTATTTGATGAGCAAGCCAATTCAGCCACTGTGATGGAAATTACACTAACAGCTGTGTGAACAGGCAAGAAGTCTATAGAGCAGATCTTTGCCATTTATGCATCTGAGACTCACAGTTTTGCTTATTTGTGATCCGATCGCATGATACACTTTTAACCTGTTTTTAGTCCTTCTGTGTCATTGTCATCGTCATCATCATATTTTTCAGAAAACTTGGTTGTTTCAGTACCAAAAGCCAGCAGACCCCTGCCTCCTAGTATCTATGCATCTCATTATTGGTGGAAAACCCAGGAATACATCCCCTGGGAATAGTGGACCTACTGCACAGTGGAACTTCTATCACAGGAGGCCATTTTACAGCGTATTTGCTCTGTGGTAGAGATTAATTTTGCATACATGTTCCCAGTGGAACACATTTGTTGAAAATATTTAATGAATTCCAAAACTATGCCTTCTCACCTCATTTGAAGTATGCATGTTTGTGTGGTTGACGTATTCAAGGAGCAGAATTTTGAGATTTAGGAGATCACTGATTTTGAGAGTCACTGTGATGTGGTGACTAGTTAGGTTTTGGTTCCAGATTGAAATTCCCATTCAGCAGGCACTGACTGCTGGTGGCAGGGGGGTGGGAGATAAGGGTAAAAAAAAAATTCTTGGGCCCTTGGTTGCTCTGGGGGCCCAGGAAGCTGGGCAAGGCGCCTCTCGGTTCAACAATATTTATTCCTCTCATACATGTCTCTCTTACTTCACCAGATCTAACCTCTTCATCAACTGGCACGGCAAACCTAAACAGACTCACTCTAATTTTAGCCCATTGAAATCAGTTTGCTCAGACTTGAGTAACTCTTCGGAAGATTGTACCGTTGATGTTGCATCCCTATTCTTTTTTTTAAATATATTATTTAATTGAAGAATTATATTACTTACAACCCCCCAAAAAGGTACATAACATCCGAAAAAGGTACAGAGATTATATATGATATCATCTAATATTTAAACTAAATTATATTAATTCAACTTATATGTCCCTGCATTATATTTATATCTCTTTACATAAACAGTGTTCTTCTTTTTTCATTCTTTCAAAATGATCATTAATTATGCATTGAAACATAATAGTTATTAGCTTCCTAAGTTCCAGCATCTTCTATCTTCTTGTTTTGATCTGATAATACAGTTGATTAACTTATAAAGTATACATTGGAGCCCAGAAAACCATTGGGTCTATGGAAGCTTGCAGTATAAGCTAGGGGAGAATTCCCTCCCCTACCCCATGACCTACAATATGAGAGCACATACCTGACTGCTCCTCAGACCTCCCAGCCCTCCAAACCTTATATATATCGAGCTAATAAATATATAGCTTTCTACTATGATAAAACATTACAAGATTACATTACATCAAGCTCTATTTCATCATCCTCTGTTTATTCAGAGACATGGAGGAATTTCAGACAGGCGATATATTCCGGTTCAGAAACGGTTCCCAAACGGTTTCTGGTCTGACATTTCAGACAGAACCGTTTTAGAGCCAGTTCCCTACCGGAATATATTTGTACTTTCACACACAAACGCTTCTGTCCCGTTCAGGAAATGGGGCTGAACCGTTTTACCTGTAAACCACTTCCAAGTAGTCTTCAGTTTCTTCTCCCAGATCTGAAATGCTTTTTCCTGCCATTTTTCGCCCATGCGGGCAATCTCCGGCTTTTTTTTTAACGTTCACTTTAGAGCACTATAGCGCTATAACACAACAGCAAAACAGCATTATGGCAACACCATTGGAATGCCTGGAGTGTTTTGTTATAGCGCTATAGCGCTCTAAAGTGAACATTTTTTTTAAAAGCCAGAGATCGCCTGCACGGGCGAAAAATGGCAGGAAAAAGTGGGAAAAAGCAGTGCAGTTTGAAATGGCAAACCGCTTCAGATCCAACTGTTTACCGGTAGGGGAAAGCCATGTGTGAAATGGCAGCCGGTTTACTCCACGATGGATCAAAAACGGCTTCAAACCGTCTTAAAAAGGGTAATGTGAAATTCCTCATGAAGCTTGCAACTTTTAACTGGAGTCAACGGTGAATGGGTCTTCCTTTTTTCAGCTTGAATTTCAACTTGCTCTAATTGAGGCAAACCTAATGCAGATAACAAAGCTGATCCAGAAACAGAATCATGTGCAATACATTGAGTTTGCTGATATTCCACAAACATTTTGCCTGACCGCAACCAACGGTATTTTATACCTGCTGCCTGGAGTTTAGAAATAATAGGTTTTAAGTCTCTTCGAATCCTAAGCATTTCTGGGGGCAGGTCTGGAAATACAAGTATTTTGCTTCCTTGACAATCCAAGCCACTCTGCTGACGTGCTTCTATCAAGATTTTCCTCTTAGTCCAATAATCTGCTAGCTCCACCACAATGTCTCTGCCAAAAAGGGCAGCCTGGGAAGAGTCTGTTGTTTTACCTACTCTGTAGGCTTGTAGTATCAGTGGTGTCACTCCCTCCTCTAATTTTAAAGAGGCAGCCAGCCAAGACGCCATGAAAATAGAAAGGTCAGTTGTTTCTTCAGCATTTAATGAGAAGCCACGAAATTTCAAATTTTTGTCCCTTATGCGAGACTCCAGCATCATGATTTTTTCTCTAGACCACCTGCCTTGAGAGGTGGTTCGAAGCTTTTTTTCAGGGAGGCAATTTTCTTTAATGCTGCTTCTGCTTTTTGAGCTGTTTGCTTATATTGAGACTCCAGTTCCTCCATGCGTTTGGCTAGAGGTGATATCATATCCATCATATCTTGCCTTAGCTTTTGATGTTGTCTCCCCACTGCTTCTAATAAGAAGCTTAGTGTAAGGAAAGAGTCAGCAGTATTTGTATCGCCATTGCCTGAAGACGCTGAAGAGGTGCTGGCAAGTTCAGCCGATACAAGAAATTCCTTTAGCAAAGGAGCTCCCCCGGTATTCTTTTGATTCTTTTTGCCCTTAGAAGATTTAGGTGGCATACTTTCAGTCAGGTTTGTTTGAAAATAGTCAATTAGAGTTGATTTAAGAGCAAGAGGTCTGGGAGCAGCTGGTAATGGCTTCTGGTCAGCACACAATCGAAGCCACGCCCCCCTTGCATCCCTATTCTTGACTGAAAAATCATAATTTCTTTTTTAATTAGATATTACAGTCGCTATACAATATACTATTTACATACTTACCTAAATTATATAAGGTCTTTTGGCCCAATAAAAATAGCACCAAATTCAGT
Organism: Gekko japonicus; assembly: GCF_001447785.1. Lineage (NCBI taxonomy): Eukaryota > Metazoa > Chordata > Lepidosauria > Squamata > Gekkonidae > Gekko > Gekko japonicus. Next base: position 2,085,608 of record NW_015171503.1, on the reverse strand, counting down.
TCTTCTGTTTTCCTCTTAACTATATGCTGAATCATCTGATACCTAACTTCAATATTCTTTACAGTTTTCATTTTTAAAGTAAGCAGTTTTTATCATACAAAACTTTATATTTTATCTTATTAATCCTTTGGTTGGAGTGATAACTTCCCCCCAAATATTTTGCAAATAGAATAGTAGCCATTGTAGTGGTGTGCAGTGATAATTTCTTATGTCCTTGCAAAATAATTTAATGCTTCTGACCGTAGACAAAGTTACATGTGTCAATCACATATTGTTGTATAATGTGTCAAGTGATTGTTGATTATCTATATGGTACATGTGTACATGTTTCATACGAATATTTTGGTGCATAAGATACTTCCTATACAGCAAATAAGGAAGCAATGCTGAGACTAATGTAGTTCATAATTTCTTTTTGAATGCCTTCAAGTAAAACTCTGAAAGGCAGCAGCCAGGAGGCAAATGAGAGGCATGTTCAAGATAAGGGTGTCTGCTAATGGAGGAGGCCACTTGACAAAGAGGAGACCTCATTGAAAATGGTCTTAAAGCATAGGAAGACAGGAGCTTTGTAAATGACAGCAGAGCCCACATGATAATTACCACACAGAAATTGAGGCTGGAAAGTAAGTCTAAAGGTCAGCAGAACTAATTAGACAAAAGGAAGCAGTCAGAACTTGGTTTCGGTTAACTTTTTTTTAAAAAAAATGCTACCACATGTGCAAATGAGCAAATATTTGTACTTTTTTTCTACCTATCCTGCAATGCTTGATGTCATGCAGGTGGGCAATAGAGAGTGAAGAGGATGGGAAATGTCTTATCAGGCTTGGACAGAATGCTGGGTTTTGAATGAACTACTGGCACCGGCCACTAAACAACTGGCCTGACTTCCAGCTGTCAGCCCAGCCGGCAGCTGTCGCCTTGGCAACACTTTATCAGCTCCTGAGGTGTACGGAACTTTGGCCATCTGGTTGTTGACTGGTGATTTGTCATGTTCCATAATGGCCAAGAGGGTTCAAACTTGGATTGCTCTTTCTCAGAAGAAGCCTGACAATACCATTTGCACTTCACTAATAATTTATTGTTGGGGCTTTACTAGTCGTGTCTTCTGCTGCACTCTAATTTTTCTCTTGGTCATCGTGACACAGAATCATAGCTTTGCCTTTTATCTGCTTTCTCTTCACATGTGGTCATAAAAATGTTTAAGGTTTTAAGTACTAAAGCTAGGCTATGCTTAACCATTGTTGAGGAAATGTGCTGGGAACCCTACCATATTTAGTAATCCATTTAAAATTATTTCAATGTGAAATCTCTCCTTATATATAAAAGCATTTTGGTGTGAGACTCGCCTAACGTTCCACATGCCTCCCTAGCCTTTGGGTCCCTGACCTGTTGCTCAGTGGGAGGGCCAATCCCCTGGCTGGATTGCCTCCCTCCGTCACCTCGCCCCCACCCACAGACCCCCCAGGCAGCCTCTCGCTCTCAGTCTGTGTGGGGCTCCGGCACTGGGACGTGTGCGAGCACCAGGTCAATCCTACCACTGCCACACCATTCCTCATCGCCCCAGGCAGCCTCCAGGTAGCTGGGCGCTCTGCCACCACCGCGCGAGACCTCCAACTGCCCCCGCCTCACCTTTCCCTGCTCCACCACCGTGGCGGCTGGGTGAGGGGAGGCCTACTTGGGCCCCCCTCCTTCTCCGCCATGCCGCAGTATGATGACATTGACTTGTAGCCGCGTCCCAGCCGGCTGAACAGCCCCCGCTTCACTCGCCTCTCTTCCGTTTTGGCCAGCCCCCGCCTTCTGCGGTTGCTTGGCGGCCTCCCAGAGGACCAGGTGGTGTGGGGCCTCTCTGCCGGTGCCTCCAGCAGCCGGAGGGGAGTCAGACCAGCCAACGTGACCCACCAATGCCTTCATCCTGGAATGGGGGGGCGCGCCCAGACTCCTCCACCCGTGGGGGCATCGAGCCAGACACCTTGGCCTGCCATGGCTGTGCGCCTTTGCCCCATCACTGCTGGGCCACCCAGAGTGGCTGGGTGCCCATTTACACCCCCCCGCCTGGCTGCAGAGACCTCAGGGGGAGCGCGTGGGGGGCTGCGACAGTGGTGCGCTAGCCACCATGGGCCCATTTACACTGTCCCCCCTACTGCAGAGCCCTCAGGGGGAATGGGTGGAGGGAGGTGTGCAAATCAGAAAGGGCCCAGGAAGACCCTTTGAAGCCCTCCCCATCCCTTCTCCTGCCTTCCTGCTTATGCTGGCAAGTGGGAAACGTCGGCCAGAGCCCCCCCGCCCCCTCCTGGCCCATGCGCCGACACAAGTGAGCCAGGAACAGCCGGGGAGGCCTTTGAAGCCCTCCCTGTCACTTCTCCTGCCCTCCTGCCGATGCACGGGAACAGCCAGCCACGGACCCCACTGCCCCCTCCTGGCCTGTCCGCCAACCCACCCGGGCCAGGAAGGGGCCGCAGAGCCCTTTGTGGCCCTCCCCGTGGCTTCTCCTGCCCTCCCACCAAGGTGCCCGCATGGAGGCGCCGCCCAGAGCCCCCCCCCCCTTCCATCCCCCCCACCCCTCACCCGGGAACGATTGCTAGCGCCCGTTACATTCCTGTCTGTGACGGGCCTTTTCTCCTAGTTATTTATATTTCTAAAAACCGTATGCCATCAATAATTAATCACGTGGTTTAAAAAAAAATTCAGTCAAAATAGTCTGTGTTTCAGTCAAAGAAAGAGGACTTTGTTAAAAGAGAGGAAAGATGTCATGAACTCCTTCAGTGGGACAATTAGAGGAAATATTTCATTTGTGTATGAAAGGAAATACTTCCTCCCCCTCTCTCTTTTCCTTACACCTACCCTATGAGGTAGGTGAAGCTGACAGTGTCTGACTGGCCCTCAGTCACATATTGAGCTTCATGGCTAAGTAGGGATTGGAACACTGATCTCCCCAGTCTTAGACAAATACTCTAACAACAACGACACTCACATACTAGATACTCAGTACGAATCTCCAAATGCATCTCAGAATCCACAGTAAATACTGGCTTCTCAGATACCCTGTCTTGAAAATGTGGGAGAATTTTTTTTTTAAGTAGGGTCCATGATGGCAGAATCACCTCACTTCCCATATTTGGGGAACCAGGTTTATGCCCCCCCCCCAAATACAGAGCTACGGTGGCTCAAGTGGTTGAACTGCAGGCTGTAGAAGGTCGGTAGTTCAGCAGTTCGAGACCCGGGTGCCGCATGACGGAGTGAGCTCCCGTCTTTAGTTCCAGCTCCTGCCAACCTAGCAGTTCGAAAGCAAGAAATTGCAAGTAGATAAATAGGTACCACTTCAGTGGGAAGGTAACAGCGTTCCGTGCACCTTGGTGTTTAGTCACGCCGGCCACATGACCACGGAAACATCTTCGGACAGCTCTGGCTCTTCGGCTTTGAAACGGAGATGAGCACCGCAACCCTAGAGTCGGATTCAACTGGCTTTCGAGCAAGGGAACCTTTACCTTTACCTAAATACAGAGACCCTGCTTTGGCGGGGAGGACGGGGTCAATGTTCCCTCTAAGCTGTGGGGTCCTGTGAGCAAAAAGTCTGCTTTGTGAGCTTCTGGCATTAAAGTTGTGAGCGAGTGATTCGGCTGCTGCATAAATTAGTTGGCTCTGGATTCATCCTTCCTGAGCGGAGACAAAAGTGTGTGAGCCGGAGGCTAAAGTACCGTGAGCTAGCTCACACTAACTCAGCTTAGAGGGAACACTGGACGGGGTATAAATTGAATAAATAAAGAAAAGACTAAAGACAGGAATATTCCTATCTCTTCCATTTCTTTTTCTCTAATGCTGCAAGTCCCAGGATACCAAACTCACCTTAACTTCCAATATGTTGTCTGTTTCGATGATCCACAGGTTGAGAGTAGGGGCAGCAGATCAGCTAAACTGAACTCCAGTAGCATCTTAAAAACCAACAAAATTTGGGGGGAATAAGATTTTGAGAGTCAATGCTTGGGGGGGGCACCAGTGGGAGGGCTTCTAGTGTCCGGACCCCACTGCTAGACCTCCTGATGGCACCTGGTATTTTTTGGGTACTGTGTGACAGAGTGTTGGACTGGATGGGCCACTGGCCTGATCCAACATTGGCTTTACTTAAGTTCTTACCAACAAAAGGAAATTCGACTTGTGAAAGCTTATAACCCAAACTTTTGTTGGTCTCTAAGGTGCTGCTGGACTCAGATCTAGCTGTACTTACATCAGAGTTTGTATTGCAGGCTACAGGAAATACATTCTTCAGTCCAACCATTGAGGCCTCCTGATGGCTAGATGGATTGCTCTTTCCCTCCCCCCTTCCATGCTCTTTTTCTGTTGTTTCTTTGCAGACAGTATTATCCACTGAAAGTCCCCTCCCCTGCTTATCTGTACAAAAACAAACAAACAAAACCAGCCCTATGCCTTCTAGGAATCTGTACAGCTGTTACAAAGATAAATAAGACTGGCTGAATTTAAGAACCTGACAGTCTGAGCAGCTTCATGATGCTACCTGGCAGTCCAGGTGGTTCTTTTTCACCCATCCTTGCAGATTTCCATCTCTGTCTTGGGAAGGCTGATCCAAAGGAATGTCATAATACAGAATTCTCAACACATAAAATTTAGTTAAAAATAAAAGAGTCTTGTAACACCTTAAAGAATGATGAATTTATTGTGGCATAAACTTTCTTGATTTCAGAATTATTTTTATTTTAATTACATCATTTATAGTCCACCTTTCTCTCTGAGATTCAAGGTGGATTACACAGAATAAGTCAGTACAATCAACATGGTGGATCATCCATTGGACAATGCAGTAGGATTTGACTTGTAGAAATCTGGATGCAACCAGAGGTGAAGCAAAGCATAAGTACTAACACAATGTGTTAAACGAATCCAAAAATCACATAGTAGAACCTATTTACAGCAACAGATAGTACGGATTATACATAGTGGTATAGTCTATAGTTTCTAATGCTTACCCCAAGCTTCTTTCTGAACCACATTGTTACAGTTGCAACTGACAAAGTGGACTCTGACTTACCATGGCTTATGTCACAATAAATTCCTCAGCTTTTAAGGTGTTACAAAAAACTATTTCTTGCTATTTATTTAGATAAATAAATGCCTGACCTGGATAGCCCATGCTAGCCTGATCTCTTCAGATCTAGGAAACTAAGCAGGCAGGGTCAACTCTGGTTAGTACTTCAGTGGGAGGCCACCAAGAAGTCCAGGGTTACTACACAGAGACAGGCAATGGTAAACCATCTCTGAACATCTCTTGCCTTGAAACCCCTTGTGGCAGCCCTGCAGAGTATGAGTGGTGTTGGGGCACTCTGAGCAGCCCTTCTGGAAGGAAATAAGGCCAGGGCTGAGGAGGATACTGGCATGCTGATGGACGAGTGAGGCACATTCCAGCTGGTGGGGCCATCAAAAGATAGTGGGAGGGGAGCACTAGGGCTGACAGGAGCAAGGGGAGAGAGTAGCCAGGAAGAGGACAGATGATGGGATGCAGCAGGAACCTGCCTGGTCACTGGCCGCATGCAGCAGGCCAGGCAAGAAGTGTTGGAGCTGATGGGAGACCCTGGGGATGCAGCTGACAAAGGAGGCAGCCAGCTCAACCCTGGCAGGGATATGCCAGGTGGAGGAGGACTGAGAGGAGGGTCAGGCTTGTTGACCCCCAGAAAGTGGCATGGCTTTCGCCACTGGAAGTCGAAGGGTATGACGGGGAGTACTAATGGGGTGCATTAGAGGAACTGTGTGACTGAACAACAACAACAAAAGAGGAGTGGGAGCACAAAAAGGATGGCCAAGGAGGAACCCACAGGGCTAGTCCAACCTTAAAGGGCCAGTACCTTTGGTAAAGGTGACAACCTTGCTGGGTCACTATAAGTCAACTGTGACTTGATGGGAAAAAATTATTTAGATACTTATGATACCATGTTTATCTCCCCAGTGGGGACCCAAAGTGTTGCTGTCCTCATAAATTCAAATAAAACAGTCAACAGCCAATAAGCCAGGCATTAAAAAAAATATTTAAACCCCCAAGGCCCTCTTAGAAAGGACTATATTCAACAGCATCAAGATACTGATAAAACAGGCATTCCTTTCTCAGCTCAGCATTCCAAAGTCAGGATGGTGCTATGGAGAAAAGTGTAATTCTATTTAGGATAGCACTGCAAATTCTGTAACAACATTCCCGCTGTGTTTTTTTTTCTTGAGCCCCTCAAAAGATATCACACCCCATTGCATTTTTAAAAATTTTAACTGGATTTTTAAATGTTTTTAATGATCAGGCTTCTCTTCTGCTCTAGAAAGGAAATGTAAATCGTGCAGACATGAAACAGATCTAGTTTATCACTCTGGGTTTTCGCCAATGCAGAAAGATACTGTTTCAAGTGGCTTCCCTTTCTCCTTCAGCAGCAGAGCTCAAGGCAGGCCCTCTGAGGGAGCACTTGGCCATGTCCAGCTCTCCCACTTACTTCAGTGCCAGATGGCATTCTGGATTTTGGCCACATCCAACCTGCTTCAGACATGTGAAGGCTAACTGGGGCTAGTAGTTATCACTGTCTCTGCACAAGCAGAGTGGAATTTATTGTGCTTAAAAAGCTTTGGAGGGATGATTATCCTTTCATGTGGAACACAGACAGCTGGATATTTGATGGCTGGGCGTCTCAGAAGGAAATTCACCTACTGGAGCTGAGCACGAGCAATGAAGAAGCCAAATTTGTGAATGACACCAAAATGAACATAAGGATGACACACCCAAGAATGCACGTAATTTTCTGAGCCAAGTGAGACATCTCGCACTTATATTGTATTTTTGTACCAGCAGTGTAAGGGATATATAGCAGAGTTTCTAGAAACAGATAATCTGATGCTCAAAATTCCTGTAGTGGCATAAACCTTATTAAAGTGATTAGCTGGTTTTGCAAGCAGGGTGTATCTATAGCAAGAATGAGAGTCTGTATTTAAATTAAGAATGCAAGACCTGCCTTATCAAGATCCTCCTAATCCAGTGTTCTGTTTCCAACAGCAGCCATCCAGGGGTCCTTCGGTTGTTCACAAGCAGGGCAGGCATAAACAACCCTCATGTGCTTCTCTCTAACATATTCCCTCATTAGCTGTCATGACTAATAGCTGTTGATAGATCTATCCTCCACAAATTTGTTTAATTCTTTTTAATAGGCTTTTAATCTAATGGTCATATCATTTTAAAAAGTCTTCCTTCACAGAGTACCTAGGCACTTAGATGCTAAAGAGATACAGTGATATAATTATGAGTTGCATCAGGTACTTACACATGTAAGTACCATCCTGCACACTTTGATGTCATCTGCAAATTCAGATTATTGCTTATCTCAGATCAGTTATAAGTATATTCAAGCATCCAGAGCCAAAGCACATCCTTAGAGGTCCCTTCTGTTTTTAATATGTTTCTGATACATGATTGCTCAGTTTTCATATTTAGAACAGCCCTTAGTACAAAACATGGTTGAAAGTTTTTTGAAGGTCCATTTATATAATATCTGGCACAGTTATCCCCAGCATGGTTTCTGTGGAGACCATGGTGCCTGCTGATGGGCTTCTTGGTGCTCATTTGCTTCTTCAACAAAGAATTTCTTCCCCAAAGCAAAGAGCCAGTCCTGGCCTTCCTCCACCACACAGAAGCAGGCGGTACTTCAGAAGAACCACGGAGGCATCACCTTTTTGTTTTCAGGGAGCACCCATAAAGAAACGCCTGCCTCTGTCATAAAACTATGTTTGGCTTGCAACATCCTAACACTTTCTGACTGGCCCAAGCACACTACAATAGCCATTCTGTGGCCGTGTTCATACGAGCCGTTTTGGGCCGGGAGAGGGACGGATTGGGGCCGCAGCAAACGGGCGTGATCCCACAGCAACATCTGGGAATCGTGCTGCGCCCATTCCCAGCCCATCCCCAATCCGCCCCTACCGGCCAAAACCCGCTGCAAAAAACAACCACCTACCTAGGTGGTTCTTTACGAAAGGCCGCATCACCGCCGGCCGTGGGATCGCCGCCGCGTCTGTTCGCCGGCGCATCACCGGCCCCCGGGCGTACTGCGCATGCTTGAGCATGGACAGTTCGGCAGCCTCCCCCTCCCATTCGTCTCTTCCTCCCCGGCATCTGATCGTGCCGGGGAGCAATGGCTCAGGGGATCGTGGGATCCCGCCGCGACGTCTCTTTTTTGGTGCGGCTTTTAAAAGCCGCACTTTGCCCAGTGTTTTCCCTGCCGTGTGGCAGAGGCCTGTGATTGCCCCAGTGGTAGCTATTTTGTGATTGTGCCCACTTCCGACACTCAAAATTCCAGAAGTGTCCACAGGTTTAACAAGATAGGTGACCCCAATCTACTGAAAAAACTACCTGTTCATGACATTTTCAGAGAATTCTAAAAGGCTGGTGAAGCAAAGCTTCCTTTTGCAGAGGCAAAAATTCCTTTTCATAGGCCATGCTGATTCCTCTTCAACAAAGCTTGTTCTTCTGTATTACTTATGGTAGTTTAAATCATGGTTCCCAACAATTTATCTTAGATACAAGTTAGGCTGATGAGTGCAGTTTTCCATCTCCCTGGATCTGGTTTTGAAAATTAACTTCCCAGTTCTCTGGTAAGGAGACTACTTTTAGTGCTGCTTCATCTTTGTTTGTTAGAAGATCAACAGTCACATAGCTGAATTCTTTAAGAACTCTCAGGTGAATGCCATCTGATCACTATGACTTGTTCATTTTTTATTTATCAGTTTTATCTAAAATTTCTTTTGGCATAGTTCTTCATGCGCCCTACCAAAATACGATGGCTCAGGTGTCAGTATCACTACGAGAACTTCCACTGTGAAGAATGATGCAGAGAATATCATTTAGCTTCTGTGCAGTTTCCCTGCCTTCTTTTTGTAATCTTCTCACATCTTTGTCATTTAAGAGATCTTGATCACTGATTTCTGGTGTACTTAAATTTTTACAGCTTGCTTCCCAACTGTTTCTTCCAAGCTTTTCATTTTTTCAAAAGAAGCCTTCTTTTCTTGACTCCATTCTTTAACCATGCTGGCATTGCTTGGCCTAGTTTGTTCGTTTCCTAACTTGTGGTATACCTGGGTTTTAAATGACATCCAAGCTTCATTTCATGTTCCATTTAACTGGTTACTTTATATTTAAGAAACTCTTTCTTCTGAAGTGTAGTGTGATTGTTTTGGACTTTCTGGGCAGTTTCCTCTCATATTTATGTTGAATTTGAGAGCATTACAGTTACTATTATCTAGCAAGTGCTCCAGTTAAATGTCGAGGAACCAAGCTTACAGATACGTCCTCTAAACATAAAAATAGCATCCTTTTCTGAAATATTGCCAGATTCATGTTCTGAGCCATCTGGACAAAAATGAATTAGAGGCTGGAGTAGAGGCACTGAAAGATGGTGTAGAGAAGAAGAATTTAGCATAGGCAGTAGTGAGCCTTCTTGAAAAGGAGTCCCTTTTCATAATAAATATTCACCTGCTGGGAACAGAAAGAATTCTCAAAAGGGATGTCCCTGTTCATGCTAGAACAAGAATATCAGATTTCCTTCCAGACGAGGCATTCTGATTCCAGCTAGAGGCGATATAGAGTTTGAAGTACACAATAGGCAGCCATAATCCTTTAATGGACCTTGAAAGCAGCATGCAACACAATCTTAAGTATGCTTACTCAGGAGGAAGTTCCACAGAGTTCAATAAAATATATGCCTTAGTAATTGAGCGTGTTTCAGCTGTAGGGGCATAAACATGTGGTGTCTGTGGTTTGGGAAAGCTGTTGTAGTACAAAGCCAGTAGAGTGGAAAGTCACTCTACAGAAAGTCACATATACATTTTCCCCCAAGGAAGCCATGGAATACCAGCCTTTCCAACTGCAGAGTTTCAGCAGAGCACTGTACCACACAATACAGGTCATTTCCACATTGGTTATTTGCCCGGGGTTCAATGCTGCTGCTGGGGAGAGTTTTTCCTGTGTTCTCCCATAGCATCATGGTGCATTTGTACACTTCCTGGTGTTTCCCTGGTTTTTCTTCAGTCTTTCCTAAACCTGCTTTCCTGTGAAGTTTTTCAAAAGATTGCAGCAAAGCCTTGTTGGCTGTGGCTGCTATGTGGATAAGAAACCTTGGATTTTCCTGGTCCTGTCCACACAGCAGCCATTCCCCCCTACTTCTGTCTCCTCTTTGCGCCACCATGGAACATTTTATATCATTATTATGATATCACAATCCGTATATCAAGATCTATGAATTCTCAGCTTTTAAGTAAGTTTCTAGTCCCTTGCACTGCAGAGATAAAAGAATAAAGGAATATCTCTGCGATAAAGGGAGATAGACACTTACTTAAAAAAATAAATGTGGAAATTTAGAAAACCTGAAACTCAGGTTGTTATATTGTTATAACAATATAACTATATTCAGTTGCCAATTTCATGGGGGGAAACCTGAAAAAGGGTCTCATGGTGTAGGGGAGGGAATGGCCACTTCTGGGGGACGTGGAGCCAAAGTAGATGTTGCATTTTTTTAAAGAGTTGAGTCTGGGGAATCAGGGGCTTTTGGCTTCCTATCCACACAATATCCTGACCAGAGTCAACACAGGGGGTGGGCATTATTTCCCCTTTTTGGTTGCAAATAACTCCCTCCCCTCAGCACTGTTTCTGGTCAGGAAAACTGCACAGAGGGAAATGCAAGAGCCCCTCCCAGCTTAGTTCCCAGCTTTCCTTTATTTATTTTTAAAGAGACAGTCCCTACAGCTGCTGTGTGACTGCAGGGAGAGAAGGTCACGTCTAGGTTCTAGTTTGACTCTGGGTCAGGAAAACTGAGGAGAAATTTGCCACGTGGAAGCCCCATTGCTGCTGCACTGTATAGGCAGCTACAGCAGCAACAGGGAACTACAGAAGCCTGTCTCCATGTGGGAAACGCCACCATCTCATCTGCTCCAGAATGTGGCAGCTCATGTTCTTACTGGAACACCTCCAAGAGCACACATTCAACCAGTGCTCCGCCAGCTGCACTGGGTCCAGGTGGAGTAAGTTGGATCGAGTTCACAGTGCTGGCTTTAACCTTTAAAGCCCTTTGTGGTCTGGGACTGACATAGTTATGGGACTGTCTCTCCTGTTATGTCCCCCAAAGAGCATTATGCTTAATGGATCAAAATCTTCTGGTGATTCCTGGCCCCAAAGATATACATTTAGCCTGTGCCAGAGGCTTCTTGTCTCTGGCACTGGCCTGGTGGAATGCTCTCCCATTCCAGTTCTGCAGGGCCTGTAAAATGGAGTTGTTCAGGGGTCATTTCGTAGAAAAAGAGCAAGGGGAACTCATTAGCATAACTCATTAGCATATGCCACACCCCCTGACATCAGGGGCCCGGCGGTGTACCTGCAAGGCAGGCGGGAGTGCGAGGAAGCCCTGCGAAGGCCCTCCCTGGCCCCAGGCAGGCAGGGGTGGGGAGAGGCAGGGAGGAAGCAACTTACCCTCCCTCTTCTCCTGCCTCCTCCTGGCTGAATGAGGGCTGGAAGCGGGGCGGCCGGAAGCAGGGGGCGGGGCTTCATCATGTGCCCCGCCCCCTGCACCTCACCCAGGGGAACTGTGTTCCCCCGCATTCCCCCCCCGAAATGACCTCTGGAGTTGTTCCACCAGGCCTTTGGTTGTTGTTGTTGTTCAGTCGCACAGTCGAGTCCGACTCTTCGCGACCCCATGGACTAGATCCCGCCAGGCCCTCCTGTCTTCCGCTGTCCTCTGAAGTTTGCTCAGTTTCATGTTCGTTGCATCGATGACACTGTCTAACCAATTCCATCTGCATTGGCCTCCCCCTGCTCCATTCTTTTGTTGTCCATCTGTTATACTATCATTCTAACATCCACGGATGCACATGAAGTATAATCTCTTCTGAGAGAAGATGCACTAAGCTGTGTTAAATTTTGGCTACCATCTGATTGACTAGTTTTAACTGCTGTCATAAATTGGGTTTTAATATATAATGATTAATCTATTTATTGTTTTAATGTTGTTGCTGGTATTTTTTGTTACTCGCCCTGAGTTCTGCTGTGCAGGGGAGGGCGAGCTATAAGCTGAATATAATAAACAAACAAACAAACAAATGTTTTTAATACATAAATATAGCCTCTTCAAGAAACTTTTGTTAATCAGGTTCTCTCTACCTTTCTTGAAAACTTCATGCAAGGTTGGTCCATAGAAATGATGCTGAAATCTAACCCCTGGTGGAGGCAGGTGTCCCCCGGTGTTAGGCCCCACCACTCTGCCACTGATCAGCTGGCTGGCAGGGAGGAACTTACCCCGAAAAAGAGGGAGATCCATCCAGCGTGCAGCAATATGTCTACATGACCTGGATGTGATGTCATCATGTCTGGGTCATCTGGGGCAACACTCTGGTGTTTGGGGGGAAATTCTATGGTAGAAGCCAGTTTGAGCTTTTGCTCAAATACCAGAATGTCACCCCAACATCCCAGAAATGATGGCGTCACTTCCGGGTCATTTGGTCAGTGACGTAGATACATTGCTGCACATCAGATTGGCCTCCCTGCTGCTCCTGGTAAGTCCCCCCCCCCCATCCCCCACCTGTTGCCAGGAAGAACTGGCAACCCTAGACTAAGGGCATGGTAAAGCTAAACTAACCGGAGGCACAGTTGATTTGCAAAGACCTGAGTGGCAAAGAAGGAGAGGGAGCTGATTTGGCCTGCAAGCTTGGCTGCTCCTCACCCCTGTAAAAGATTGTGAAGAAAAATGGATATTATGAATGCAAATTCCAGATCAGAAGCATTTAAATAAGGTTAGCAAAATACTTAGCCCTTTGATATTCTGGACCAGAATGTTGAATACAGAATGTGAAGGGTGGGGGGGAAATCTGCAAACTTAATGTACTTACTTGCATGAATAATAGGAGGCTCCAGTTATCCAAATGAGTTGTTTGAGTGTCCCTTATATGCTGTAAATCTCTTTGTGTTACAGTTAATTCTCTAGGAAGTAACAACAGCCATAGATTTTCAAGGTGAATTAGGGTACTAATAAATTTGTTTCAGGTGAGAATGAATGCAGAGCTTTAGGATATCCAACTGATTTGAGTTGCAGCCTGACTGTGGGAGAAAGAAAGGACATTTACTTATTTGCCAGTCCTTTAATTTTCTTGATCTTGGCCAACCTGGATTGTTTCATCTGCTGCAGGATGAAAAATTCTGAGCAGCGATTTGAGTCCCCTATTTATGGTCACTATGTCAAGCTTTTATCTGGGTCAGCTGGACCCAGGCTCCTGCCAAGGTATCTGAAAGCACCCTTAATCGTCTCTGGATTAAAAAAGACTGTAGCCTTTTTTACCCCCTCTCATTGCGTAAGCAAATGGAATTTGTAGCCCAAACTTGCACTAAAATTGGTCTCCACACAGAAACAATATGAGGTGTGCAAAGAAGCCATTGGGCAAAATTTAGGCAGAGGCTCTGGTGTTTTCCACACAGGGACGTGCTTGTGCAGTTATCTGCTGCAGCTGCCTGTACAACACAGTGGCAACAGGACCTTGACATGTCTGGTTTCCCTGCGCCTAGTCCCTGGGTAGTAGCCATCCCCCCCCCCCCCAAAGCACTGGGGCTTTTTCATAATTTTTAAATTGCCAATTGAATATTACTGATCAGTATAACATTGTAACTTGGTTCACAAAATTCCAAGTTTTCATTTTTTTGAAATTAAGTCTCTAGCCTCTTGAATTCTGGAGATACGTCTTTCTTGTTATGTATCTGCAATTAAAGGTCATAGAGACTGACTTTTAAAAAACCTGAGGATTCAGATAACCTGTTACACATATTGTTATGATATATCAATATGACAATATTCAATTGTTGATTATTATTTTTAAAAAACCCTGGATGCAAGGGGAGGAAATGGCCACCCAGTGGATGGGGGCAAGGAAAATAACTGCTATATGGGTAGAGTTGGCAGGTCCCCTCTGACCTCTGTTGGGGGATGGGGGTCCCCCTTAATGTGGGCAGGAAAATCCAAATATTCCCACCCACATGGCATCCATCCAGAAAGATTAGGGAAAAGTCGGGGAACCCCTAGGACGTGCATGCTGTCACAAGGCTGGCAACTGGCAGGAGGCTTAACAAGGCAGTTGGGCTTTTGTCAGTGATCTCATTATGTTGCTGGCAACACATTGCCATAACTTCCCATGCAGGGCCGGCCCGAGGTTGTCCTGCGCTCTAAGCGAGCGCAGATGCCAACCTCCCGGCGGGGCCTGGAGATGAGAAAGGCTGGGCCGGAGAAGGACGAGAAAGGCATGGTATGCACGGAGAGGCATGCCCCCAGCCCTGCAGGAATCACGGGAACGTTTCGGATGTATGGCGCCCCTAAGTGCCCCGAGGACACCGGTGCTGTCGCGGTCCCCTCAGCCCCCCCTCACCTCCAGCCGGGTCGAGGCCCCCCCAGCCTGCCTCCGGGGTGACGGCTCCAGCTCCCGCCTCGGCGCCTCCCGCTTTGTCCGGCGCCTCCAGCTGAGCTCCAAGGAGACTGAGTGTGCCGGGCAGGCAAAGGCAGGCGCGCGTGCAGGCTTGGAGGCCCCATCACGGAGCACGGCGGCTAGAGAGGGCGGGTGGAGGATGAGAAAGGCGGCGAGAAGGACGAGAAAGGCAGCGGTGGCGGCTGGGCCGGAGAAGGGCTTCGCCCCCCCCCCGCCGCAGCTAGGCAGGAGAGGCCGAGAAAGAAGGCGGGGGGGCCTTCTCCAGCCCAGCCACAGCCGCCACCTTTCTCGTCCTCCGCCCACCCTCTCTAGCCACTGTGCTCCATGATGGGGCCTCCGAGCCTGCGTGCGTGCCTGCCTTCACCCGCCCGGCGCGCTCAGTCTCCTCGGCGCCAGCGAGCGACTGGCCGGAGCTGGGGTCTCCCCACCTCCCTCCCTCTCCCTCCCTCTCCAAGGAATTCAGCTGGAGGCACCGGATGAAGCGGGCAACGCCGGTGGCGCCGAGGCGGGAGCCAGAGCCATCACCCCGGAGGCGGGCTAGGGGAGCCTCGACCCGGCTGGAGGTGAGGGGGGGCTGAGGGGACCGCGACATCGCTGGCATCCTCGGGGCACTTAGGGGCGCCGTGCCCAGCCGCCGCTGCCTTTCTCGGGGGGGCCCGCTGCTGCCGAGCCGGAGAAGGACGAGAAAGGTGGTGGAGGCGACTGGGCCGGAGAAGGCCCCCCCCCCCAGGAGAGGCCGGGAAAGAAGGCGGGGGGTGGGAGGAGGAAAGTTCAGCGCCCTGCCCACGCTGCTGCTGTGCGTCCTCCTCCTGCAGCCGGGCAGAGCTCCCAGTCCTGCTCTTTCCAGCTGCTGGCCAGGTGGCGGCACCCCTGCCTCTCCTCCCCCACCCTAACGGCCGGCTCGTGCTCTAGGCAAAGGCCTAGTTTGCCTAGCGGGCTAGCCAGCCCTGTTCCCATGCAACAGGAAGTGATGCCAGCACATCACTGGGGATGCTGAAGGATTCCAGCGGGGAGTTTTGCCTGAATGCTAAAGCATCCCTGGTGAAGCACTGATGTCACACAGGAAGTGATATCACCACATCAGGGTGCAGGCTAGCACCTCCCATTTTTTCCTATGTTTTTCTCCCAACTGAGCAGCGATGGGGAGGGCCCACTGGAGGCAGGGAATTCCCACCCCAGAACAAATTTGGCAGGCCTACCCACAATGCTGTGGGGAAGCAGGGACCCACCCCCACATCTCAACAGCATTGAAACTGGGGCAAACAACCCTTCTCGAGATGCTTTTAATATGTGAAAATTGCCATTTCCCGCACAAGAACTACCTTGTCACTGTCACGATATATGTGATTGAGAAGGCCCTTCTGTGAGTTACTGCAGTTGTGTAAATTGTAGTAACTGTGTGAACAACACTCAGTGTCTCCTCATGAGTTCTGCTAGGACTTCAAGTGCAAGTGAGAGTCCCCTCATGTTTTCAGATCTCTCGCTTGATGGTGCAGTAGCACCTTAAAGACTTTTGTGAGCCATGGCTCACTTCTTCAGATACTGTATCTGAATAAGTGAGCAGTAACTCATGAAAGCTCATACCCAGCACACATTTTGTTAGTCTTTAAGATGTTACTGGACTCTTACTCTTTTCTGTTGCTTTCTCTTGTCTGCCTTGATCATAGAATGCATGGACTTTACTTCAAACTCTTATCTGTTTGGACTTGTTCATCAGGAACTCCACAATCAGATATTCTCCAGGGATTGGGGATTGTTCTAACCCCACTCTTTGGGGATTACGAGAAATTATTTTGGAGAACCTGGGAGTCTCTTCATCAGCAGTGGGGAAAAGACGTTTACATGTTGAAGATTGTTTGGCTTCTTTAAGACTGAATTCAGTAATACCTGTTACATCACCACTTTCTGTGGGCTTGCCCATCCAAGTCGTCATCCGAGTGTCCGTTTACAGATAGTTCAGAAAACAATCACAATAATCATGTGATTACCAAACTTTTTGAAACATTGGCCCTGGTCACACAGGCCGGATATCGCAGGGGGGAGGCGTGGCTAATTGCCCTGGTGCAGTTTGATGTGCGATTACGCAATCAGACGCGCCGGCGGCACACCATGGGTCCTTCCCTTGGCGCGGTGGGGAAACGAGGGACTGGAGGGGAATGCCGCACGCCGGCGCGATCACACCGTGGCGTTTGGAGGTACTAGTTTGGAGGTACTAGTAGTTTGGAGGTACTAGTTTTTTAAGGCGCATTGCCGGCAGTAAGCCACGAGTGCGCTCCACTTCCCAGATGTTGGGGTGTGATCACGCCTGGATAATCCGCCCACCATCCGTGCCTCTCCCTTGGCAACTTTGCCGTGTGACCGGGGCCATTGTTTGTAAAGTACTTGAGCAGTGATTTTTTGATAACAGCTCCAAGGCTCCCTGTCAAGATCTGGCACAGTCCATCTTTGCCTGCTTTTAGGAGGTCTTGTGAAACTTCTTCTATTCAAGTGGTAGTTACAGCATGGTCAATAAAAGTGCAGACTCATAAATATATTTTTATTTATATTTATTAAAATATTTTAATTTTTTTTTTAATTAAAAATATTTTACCCTGCCTTTATCTGTGGCTCACAGCAGTTTACAAGTGACCATGAAAACATTATAGTTTATAGCAAAAAAAAGTCAAGCTCCAGATAACCCTCATCTGCACATGGAAAGCTCTAACAAAATGGCTTTGCTGTGTCTCCTGAAAATGTTTAAAGACAGCACCCCTCCCCAAATTTCCTTGATGGACTTATCCTCCATGAATGTGTCTTAATCCCCTTTTACATCCATATATGCTGGTGGTCATCACTACGTCCACTGGGAGTGTGCATTATCAAAGCCAGTAAAAGGTTAAAAAAATTGTTCTTCACATGATTTTCAGTGGGGTTGCCAGCTTCCAGGTGGGGCCTGGAGATGTCCTGGGAACTGGAACTGATCTTCACTGTACAAAGATCAGTTCCCCTGGAGAAAATGGCTGCTTTGGAGGGTGAACTCTATGGCAATATACCTGTCCGAATCCTCCACACATTCAATTGAATACACGTTTATAGCAAAGTAGTATTTATTGAAGTAATGAAGAAAGCTGGTACACAGGAACTGTTTGGAATGGTCAGGAAATGCAGGGCACCAGATAATAAACGAATTCATACAATGCAATAACCAATAATCATGGTTCCCACTTTCACGGGTGCTTCTAAAACTCGCGCCGAAAGCCTGGGAATTGAAACGGTTCTAAAAGATAAACAATTACTAGCTTCTCATGCCCTAGCTCATTATACCATGCGCGAAGACACAACTCCTACCCCACATCTGTTGACCTTGCCGATAACTACGTTTCAACAGCAGTATTAGCGTACACAGAAAGGAATGCAGATTGCAGGCTGCTGGTAACATACATGCGCAGTGGGGTCAGGGCTGAGATGGGTGTACAAAGGTTACACAGAGTTCTTTGGCAGCTTCCTGAGTGACAATACCTTGTTGAGGACCTTCCTCAGACTCTACCCCAAATGTCCAGGAATTTCCCAACCCAGAGTTGGCAAGCCTATTTTTAGGTTTGCCGGGAGTGTGCCTGCACCAGCTCCCCCCCCCCCACACACACAGAGACTTTGGAATGTGGGAGGAATGTAATCAGTGAATCAATGACATTTCTGGTTAAAAACCAGAAGTAACATTCCCAGTGCTCTGGGATTTTGCTGAACTCTAGGGTAAAATCATAGACTGGCCAGGTTTAAGCCACTCTTTAGTGGCCTTTGAACAGCTCAGACAAAGATTTTAGTGACATTATTTCCTTCCAGTTTTAACAGATTAAGCTTTTGTTAAAGGCACAGGAAAAGGGGCCAGTAGAAGAAGCTGGTAGACCACCAGTGGTGAGCTGTAAGACTCTCACCTTAGGATAGCCATGTTATAAAGGAGAACCCGTGAAAGACTTGGAAGTGGAAGTAGATCAACTGAGGGGAAAAAGAGCTTCAAAAATAACATGGAGGAACAAAACTGATTGGAAGCCTCATACCTAAAACTTTAAGGGGAAAAGTCTGAGGGGGGAAAAACAGAACGAGAGAAGAAAAGACTTAGTATCATCCAGGGTACTAAACCTTAGAAGAATAAGAAAGTGAGAAGTGGCCTGAAGGGGAAAAGCTGAACACTTTAAAATGCACAGTCAGCAAGGAGGTGGTGGAAGACCTAATTAGAGGCACATCTCAGTCAAACTTTGCTGCAGTCAACATAGTTACACAGGCACAAAAGAAGGCTGTCAGAAGCCAAACAAGCAAAGCAAAGGGAATCCCCTTCAGCAATCATGTGGGCAGGTACATGTATTTATTCAGGCCAAAATGGGTATCCATTAAACACTGAAAAGTCAAGAAATATGGCTAATTGAAGAGATTGGCTTTGGCAGCAGAGATACTAGGGGATTTTAAGAAGCTAAAAAGAACAAATAGCTAAAGATACTAGGACAAATAATCATCTTCTTTATATAAGACACAAAAACCCTGTTTGGCTCTAAGGCAGGCAGACAGGCAGGCAATCAAAATGGATAAAGATATATTTAGGGACGCTAAAAAAATCTCTTTAGCATTTGGCCACCACCAAATAAAATTACAATGGAAAACAAAGTACCTGTTTCCGTGGTTAGGTAATGTCCTCCACAGTAAGAGGTATGTTGTAGCTGCTATGCTGGCCTCACAAATGAGGGAGCCAAGATAAATTCAAGTTCAGAATGTTGCCTGGGCCACTTTTTCATTGCATGGATTTGCAACCAGATCCCAGATAAAGGTGTTCATAGAAAACGACAACAGAACCAGGCTTAATGTTGTACTAAAAAGTTGCTTTGAGACAGGACCAGATATAAAATAAATAAATAAATAAATAAATAAATATTAAACATTGGCGTAGCTGCTAAGGAAAATGAAGAGGGATCCTGAATTCTGTTTTGAGGGTTTCTGCCACCGCGGAATCGGGCCCCGGGGGGAACTCCGCCCCTGAAGAGCAGCGTGGCTGCGTCACCAGAGGTGACGCAACCACGTCGCCCACGTTGGGGGCGTGGCCCGGATCACCAGAGGGAAAACTCTATAATTTCCCCCCTGACGATCGGGGCCACGCCCCCAACGTTGGCAACATCACACGTCACTTCCGTTGACGTGCTGGCAGCGCATCAGGAGCTGGCTCCCGGAGCCCCCGGAGCCTCCCCCGCTGGTGAGTTTGCAGGACTTGGCAACCCTATCTAGGGTAGACTTTTTTGTGATCAGTTTTAAGTAACCTACCTCTGCATGTGGAATTCTCTGATGTACCTGAAGTGTCTTCAAAGACAAGCATTTTACTGAAATCCAGTCTACACTACACCAAGACCCTGGTTACAGAGAAGAAGAAGAAGAAGAGATTGGATTTATACCCCGGCCTTCACTTGGAGCCTCAGAGTGGCTTACAAACTCCTTTCCCTTCCCCTCCCCACAACAGACACCCTGTGAGGTGGGTGGGGCTGAGAGAGTTCTGACACAAACTGCTCTTTTTCAAGGACAGCTGTGCCCGAGCTTGTGACTGACCTAAGGTCACATCAGCAGGTGCAAGTGGAGGAGGGGGGAATCAAACCTGGTTCTCCCAGATTAGAGTCCGCACACTTAACCACAACACCAAACTGGCTCCAAACAGAGGCATGATTCCAATAACCAAGAAGAGGGTGCAGCTGGTAGACCACATGAACATGGTAAAAGACACCGTTGGCGGTCACATCTGTCACCTGGGAGTCCAGAAGTAAAGCCAAATGCAAGAAAAAACCTAAGCTGCAGATCTGTCCTACAGAGGTATTATGACCCTGTCACAAGCCATTCATCTGATCTTTAGTCTGGAGTCTCACTAACCATCTTCAGCTTTGTCTTATCTATGCTGAATCACAGTTTATTAGCCTTATCCAGTCTATTATGAATTGCAGGCAAGATTTCAAGGGTTCCACAGTCTCACTGGAATGAGAGAAAAAGGAATGTTGTAAGCATACTGAGAACACCAAATCCCAGATCCCTTGACAATCTCCCTCAGTGGTTTCATGTAGATGCTAAAAGCACTGGGAAGTAGATAAACTCCTCTGGAACTTTCCAAGGCATCTCTCATCTCTCAACAATACCACAGCTGATAGTATCAAAAGCTGCTGAGAGGTTGAGATGAACACAAGGACACAGCCCCCATCTGCCTCATGTCAAAAGTTACCCATTAGCATGACCAGGGCAGCTTCAGCTTCAAAATTATCTCAGTTTAATTGTCACCAATTGCCAGTTGTAGTCCTTCCTGGAATCCATATCTCATAACTTTGCTTGTGCTTATTGAATTTTAAAAATTTGTCAGTCTTCAGTTTATGTAGAACAAGGATATTTGCTTTCCTCTGTTCCATATTAGAGAACATACAAACGTTTTGCTGGGGACATGGGGAGGGGAGAAACCACAGGGTGATTCAACCCAGAGTTTTAAATTAGTAAGTGAATTTGACTGCTCAAATTCAAGAATGTTTGTTAGGAAGTAAATCCACATTATCCACTGGAACAGTGACACAGGTAAGTGTGAGCTCAGTCTTATTCTGACAGGAGTTGAAAAGCTGTGTAGGAAATATTGCCAACCCAGTTAAAGAAGGGACTGAGGAGACCTAATGTCTACCAAGGGACTTTCTCCCCCAAAGTAGGTAGGCAAGCTCTTTGTGTTTGAGAAAGTAATACCAGAAAAGTAAAATAAGTTCAACAACCCTTGTTATTCAGACTGACAGACTAAGACTGCTGCTGCTGCTGGATTTGTCATATGTATTGTGTAGAAAGCCGACCAGGATAAGAAACCCAGCTGCTAAAAGACAGTTGAGTGAGAGTAGGAAAACGGGGGCCAAAAAAAAGAGAGTAAAATGTGGGAAGGCAGCTGAAGAGATGGCAGAGAACTTCATTTCCTAGCATTGTCTGTTGATTTAACATTCATACCGCAAATAATTCCTTCTGCTCTAAATGAAATATTAACTGTCCTACAGCAGCCACAGGGCATCCTGTTCCCTGTCTCTGTGGCTGCATGAGAGAGACATTAGACGAGGGTCAGTAAGCAAGCCCGTGGAGATATGTAGCACTGCCTCTTCTATGCTTCTTCAAGGAGAGGGCAGAAAACTGCAGTTGTCATGAATCTGATTAAAATGAAGAGACTGCGTGAACACAGCAAAACAAAATTGCTTGGAAGAAAAGAAGTGGATAAAAGAAGTGCAGGGTGACCAGAGAGGGCAGTAGTGTGTTGCTAGAATGGCTTCATCTGGCTGGTAGAGTGTCTGGCCTTAAAAGGCAGGTGACAATTACCACATGTATGAATGGGAGCAATTCTGAATCATAGGCGTAGAGTTCAGGGGGGCGCAGGGGCGGGGGCTACCTCCGAAATTTTCCGGGGGAGTCTCAGCCTCCCCCGGGGCTTATGATGCTTGCAAAAACAAAACCCATCCCTCTTCCCGGTTTGAAAGCGGAAGGTTTTTTTTAACTTTTTTAAAAAACTTTTTTTTTGCCAGTTTGGGGGGGGTCGCCCTGGCTGTGCTCATCCAGCCAGCTCAGCACCTCCTCCTCCTCCTGGTCCCCTCTGTCGGCGGGGGGAGGGAGGGAGAGAGAGCGCCAGGGGGCTGCTGCCGCAGAGGATGTCGGACCTTGTAATCCCCGCGCTTTGCTGGGGGCGGGGACTGAGCAGCCTGCCGGGAGAGTTTGGCCTCGGTTCCCACGTGCAGCAGCCGGGTGTGCCTGGCGAGGAGAGGGCGGGCTCCGCAAGCCCGGGAGGGGGAGGAGGAGGGGGAGCCGGCCTCACTCCTTGAAGGGCTACCTTTCTGCTCCCGCCTGGATGGC
>NW_015171503.1:2054680-2062445 GCF_001447785.1 Gekko japonicus | reverse complement strand
TGATCTGTAATGTTCCAGGTGTTGTAATGTAATACTCAGTTTCTCAAACAAGTGTATGCCTGCCTGTTGGTCCACTTAGGAATCTTGATCCTGGTTGTGTGGTGGTTTGGTGTAGTTGTTTGGTGTAGTGGTTAAGTGTGCGGACTCTAATCTGGGAGAACCGGGTTTGATTCCCCACTCCTCCCCTTCCACCTGCTGATGTGACCTTGGGTCAGTCACAAGCTCTGGCACAGCTGTCCTTGAAAAAGAGTAATTTGTGTCAGAGTTCTCTCAGCCCCACCCACCTCACAGGGTGTCTGTTGTGGGGAGGGGAAGGGGAAGGAGTTTGTAAGCCGCTCTGAGACTCCCTTGGGTAGTGAAGGGCAGGGTATAAATCCAATCTTTTCTTCTTCTTCTTGTGTGGTGGGCTAGTTGTGGCAAATGGTAGGGAAGCTCAGTATTTCTGTATAAAGTTGTAGGGGAAGGGAAAGGAGTTTGTAAGCCGCTCTGAGACTCCCTTGGGTAGTGAAGGGCGGGGTATAAATCCTATCTTTTCTTCTTCTTCTTGTGTGGTGGGCTAGTTGTGGCAAATGGTAGGGAAGCTCAGTATTTCTGTATAAAGTTGTAGGGGCTTTATTGCAATGTGGTATGGCCTGATATTATGTTCTTATTCCAGTGTGGGGTGTGTGGGGGGCTTTCTAAGTTTCTAAGCAGTGTTCTAAGAAGGCAACTGTTCCTGGGGTTAGCCCAGCCCAGGGACATTGCTAGGGCGGTTCCCAGGCCTCCCTAAATTTCTGGGGAGCCCATCCCTAAATCCCACATGGGTCCACCTCCATAGATAATGACCATGCCTGTGATGTCACTAGCTCCTCCCTATGATGTCATTGGGTCCCAGTTCTTTTAATGACTTAGCAATGCCTCTGGCCCAGCCGCAGCCCCCCCCGGAAAATTGGAAAGTCTATGCCCTTGTTCTGAATGGAAAAAGAGGTGGATCTGAGTGAGTTGTATATGCCTGTGTGCCATGGAATGATTTCTTCCAAGACCTTCTCCCTCTGAGGAGAAGAGGAGGACATCTTGATGGGTGTTTCCCACCCTATCCTTAGGGAGGCAGGAACCAAAACTTCACTTCCTGTCCTCTTGGTGGGACACGCCCCTCAATTTAGTTTTTGTTCCTGCCTCAGTAGGGAGAGCAGCACGAATGGCACTCGTGTCTTTTTTGACTACTTTCTGTTTCTACTGGCTTTCTGCTTTTAGCCTTAACTCTGTAGATGTTCCTCCTTCTCTGCGCCTCCTCCCCCGCTTGTTCTCTTCTACCTTCCCCCCCCCCTTTCCTTGACTGAACTCCCCCCTGACGCTCCGGCCTGGAGCATGTCAGACCAGGGAGACTTGAACTGATTCCTCTCAAAAAAAGAGAGGGAAAATGCTCTGCCGCCCAGCACAACTCAAATGGGCAAACTTAAAGCTGCGGTCTCTACCTCCGCCGGCGCTGCGGGCCTCACTGCAACACAAGGAGAGCGCACCAAAAAGCGGCCCCATTCTCCACCCGTGGAGCACGCCATGGGCGCCCTCTTGGATCAGGCGGCAAATCGGAGACCCCCTGAGGAAACGGGAGGGCTGCGGGGCGGCTGTCACTGCTACCATAAGCCAATATATGCTTAGTGCGGGTGTCCTGGACATTCCCAACACCCAGGGCCTTCTGACAATGCGGCATTACCTATGGGTCTACTTGTGAGTAACCCCAAAAGGGGCGCAAATGCGATTTTAATGCTAGAATAATGCAAACCTTTGGGCAAACCATGAGGGAAGAAATTTCTAACTTTCACAGTTCCCCAGTAGGGGATGGTAGCCACTTTCTCTCTCATAGCCCTCTACCCCCAGGGAGAACTGGATAGATCTTACCCTGAGGAGGAAAGGCCTCACTGGCCGACCAAGGCAGATAGAAAAGATCATGTCTCCTAGGAGGGACTGTTCTGTGTGGGATCTTTCACTTTCATCTTTCTCTTTCACTGAGAACAGCGAAAGGGGGATGGGGGTGTCGCGGTCCGCGTGGAATGCTGGCTGGCATGTTAGTGCCCAAAGGGAGATAGAGTACCCACAGAATACTGGAGTCAGGAACTTAGGTGCAACCACAGTGAATTTATTCACACCAAGCCACCACCTATATACAGTTCTGAGTATCAGAGTGCTCCGCTGAAAGTGATACATGAGAAGGAAAAAGATCTCTGTACACTCTGTACATATATACAACTGCTGGCCAGTCAGCACATAGCTGATGCAACCTCCTGCAATACCTTTAGCGCCAGGCTGCACTGCCTCAAACCAGTTCTGGCCAGCCTCCTAGCAGTCACATGCTGTTACTAGCTGTCACTTCACTGACACTCTAGATCAAACTCATCTAGGCCAGCCTTACCATAATGAGTGAATCACGACAGGGGGAGGAGGAGGAAGGAGAGGAGATGGAGGTTCCAGAACCCTCTATGAGATTTTTCAAACCTGAGGACTACCAATATTTACCTTAAAAAGGCCTTGTCTGCTTTTGGAACTTCATCCCAAGCCTAGGGTAGAAGACTCCTCCAGAAATGACCCTGCAAATGGGTCCAGTCCCAGAGGGAGCTAAGACTTTTCCCTGGGACCCCTGGGATGGAGAAAGTTTTTTCCCTTTCTCTGAACTCTTAGAAAACAGTTGGCTAAGGAATGCTATAGCAAACATTACCCTCCTAATATTAAGAAACTGTATGTTTTGCTTAACCTTACTGTTAAGTTCTTACAGGTCCCCCTAGTAGATGCACTGATAACAGCACTCCAAACTGCTAGCCTCCTCTCAGAAGACGGAGAGGGAATGGTAAGAGATAGACTAGACAGAATAGCAGAATTTGCGCTGCGCAAGACCACGAGGCCACAGACATGGCGATCAGAGTTTCAGCCACCACCACCGTGGTAGCAAGAGCATCCATAGCCTGGTCTAAGATGCTTGTCCATCTGATTGCCAACTCCAACAGACACTTGGCAGAGGAAGCAAATAGGCTTCTGCAGGCTTCATCCTCGCTGGCTGACTCCACATTGGATGCCATGCTTTTTTCTTCTAGGGCAATGGCTTCAACTGTAGCTGCCAGAGGAGCCTTTTGGCTCCAGGGGTGGCAGGCCAATCTACATGCCATAGCCATCGTCATTGTGTATTCCTTTCAGGGCTATCGCCTATTTGGAGATTCCTTAGTCAAGATCCCCATCGAAACGGAGGTTAAGAAGAAGGCAGTGCCAAAGTCACTGGGTAGATGAAGGATGGGACATAGCTCAGCGGTAGAGCATCTGCTTGGCAGGCAGAAGGTCCCACGTTCGGTCTCTTGCATCTCCAGATAAAGAACCTGGCAGTAGATGATGTGAAAGCTTGCTTTGTAACCAGACAGAAGGGGCACAGGCAGTCTCTCCTGCTGTGGCCAAAAATCCTTTAACAAGTTCAATCGAGATGTTAGACGACCTTCATGGGGAACATCCAGACAGACATCAGGAGAAATTCCCTTTCCCAACAGTCCAGACAGACCCTTCTCCCCTAGGGATGACAAATCAAGAAGAGACATCAAGGCACCCAAGGCATGACTATGCCTCGGCGCCGGTGGGGGACGCCTATTGCTATTTCACCAGGAATGGTTCAAGTCCAATGCAGACAACTGGTCTTGGGAAGTCACTTCTGAAGGCTCTTCCATTGGATTCCTGAGCAGAACCCCAGACCGCTTCATCCCCTCACCAATAATTAAGGGCTCTGTCAAATTACAAGAACTCTGGTTGCTATTCATCATCTATCCAGCATCCTGGTCATAGAACCGGTTCCCTTTACCGAGAGAGATCAAGGTATTTACTTGATTTTTTTTTTTTTTGCCGTTACAAAAATAACGGAAGCTGGAGGGCCATCTTGGACTTGAAGTTCCTAAACAAATTTGTGAAGTTACCCTTCACTTCATCACAGAGGTCCTACAACCAGGGGAGTTCCTGACATCAATAGACTTTTGACAGGGGCATGCCTACATGTTCCTATCTTTAGCTCTCAGCACAAATCTATACAGGACACATCAGACACTATCCAATGTCTACAGAATCTCGGTTTTTTGGTAAACCTTCAGAAGAGTCCTCTGATCCTCCCTCAATCAACACAACAACCTAGGGGTGATCTTGGACATTTCCCAAAATCACATCTTTCTCCCCAGTGCCAAGTTGGAGAAAGCCTGGTTGTTCTGCCGCCAAATCATCAAGAGCAACAGTCTTCGTTGAGGATCCTTGCCAAGCTGATGGCTCTGTTATATGTTACATGCACACTGTACCTTGGGCTCTTTGGCATGCGAGACCTTTTCAACAGCTTCAAGGTGAGAAGGTTCTTTGGAAGATTCTGTCTCCACAACGCAGAGGCGATGGATGCTCTGATGTCTCAGAGGCTCTCTGGTCTTCTAGTTGCATACCCACCGACTTCTGTTTTACCAAGACCTTTGAGGAAGATATGAGAACAGAGGGTGGAAGTAATAGCCCTGTACTGGCCATGGAGACTGTGGTTCTCAGAGCTCCAGCATTTTGCACTACAACTACCCTTCCATTTACCAGAGATGCTGGACATGCTGACACAGGGTCCAATTCTGGCACCCAGATCCAGGTTGGCTTCACTTGACCGCCGGGGCAGTCGAGCTGGAGAAGTTTCTCAGACTAGGGTACTCAAATAAGGTGACTGGCACCATGCTGGTTTCCAGTAGACAGTCCACCTGTCGCATATACAAGACCACCTGGAAGGCCTTCGTGAGATGGGGTGGAAGGAAGAACATTGACCCTCACATCAGGAATGTTCTAGCTTTCCTACAAGATGGTCATTACTCGGGTCTGAAGGCTTCTACGCTCAGATGACAAGTAGCGGCCCTTTCTACGGCTCTGCCTACGTTCAAGAGTTGGGGTCTCTATAGACATCCTCATATCTGTTGCTTTCTTGAGGGAGCGGCCCTTTGGAACCCACCGACATCTCACAGGTTTCGATGTGGAGACTAAAAGTGATCCTCGATGCCTTGACCAAGGATCCTTTTAAACCTTCAGGGAGGTTTCCTTGAAGTGGCTACAGACGAAATCATTGTTCTTAGTGGCTGTAACTTCAGTTCGTAGGGTGCCAGAGCAGGGAGCTCTTTCTGCCAACCCTAGACTTTGTGTGCTCCATAGGACAAGGTTGTGCTGTCTATAGATTCTACCTTTCAGCCTAAAGTAAACTCTTGATTCCACGGATCTCTGAAGTTCTATCTTCTTTCCTTTTGCCCAAATCTGTTTTCATCCAAGGAAAGACTATGGCACCCGTTGGACGTGTGATGAGCTCTGGAGACCTTCTCCTCTGCACACGCAGCTTTAGGAAGTCAGAATCGCTGTTTATTCCCATTTTACCCCCAATAAGGGGTGTAAGATGTCCAAGTCCACTGCCAGCTCTACTCTCCAAGTACTGCATTGCTGAGGCCTATAGGGCACAGAAGCTGGTTCCTCCACCAGACATAATGGTTCTTTCGATCCAAAGTGTTGCAACGAACGCGGCTTTGTCCAGCTGGGCCACAGTGGGAGAAATTTGCAAGGCTGCCACGTGGTCTAAATTTGCAAGGCCATGTTCATAAGACACTATAAGAGCAATCTCTTCGACTCTGCTGATACGGCCTTTGGGCACAGAGTCCTTCGACATGTTTTGACAGATGCAGAAGATGACCCACCCAAATACTGAGGACACTGTTATGGGAGGTCCCATCAAGATGTCCTCCTCTCAGAGGGAGAAAGGGCCATTGGTACTTACCGTGAAGGGTCCTTCTCCTCTGAGATAAGGAGGACATCTTGGCGCTCCCGTGTCATCGTTATCTTTTTCTGCCAGTTCTATATCTTTTTTATCTGTTTGGTCCTTCCTGTCCCTGTCTCACTCCTTGTGTATTAATAGTTTCAGTTTTTTGCAGTTCAACCGAAGTTGGCACAGTTATTAAGATGTTGTTCGATGCATTACTGCTGCTGGGAGTTACCAAACTGAATTGAGGGGTGTGTCCCACCGACAGGAAGTGAAGTTTGGTTCCTGCCTCCCTAAGGATAGGGTGGGAAACACCCATCAAGATGTCCTCCTTATCTCAGAGGAGAAGGACCCTTCACGGTAAGTACTAATGGCCCTTTTTCCTGTTTATTCTCTGCTATTTCCTACCCAAGTTAATTTCTGCATAGGAAAATGGTGCATCATCATGTGTGACAAATGCATCTGTTAATGTTCTCCTGTGGGAAGCCATTGTGCGTATTACAGAGGTGTGTTATTCACGAGAAAAAGGAGGAGAGCTTTTCAAGAGAAAGGCTTTAAGTTTCTGCATTACTTATCCCTGGTCCAGTTTGTCTTACACTAATCCAATGATTAAAGCCAATTATTCTCCATATATTGCATCTAAAAAGACTGGAATAGAAATCTGGTGCTTTGTAGTGGTCACTTCAAACGATTCTCTTTGTTTGGAACTTGAGCATGAAACCTGAATACAAAATACTTGCATTTGAGTTTTATCTGAACCGTGCAAATGTATAGTTTTAGATGCTTTGTCTCTTTAAAATGCATGCAGATAAGCTTACCTGTATTTTAAAAAGACAAGTATCTGGGGGGGAAAATACATGTATATAGTTCAAATGATGTGCAGTACAGTCTTTTGTAGTTCAGGATCAAGCTGAATACAAAAATGAAGAGGCACTGTGATGGAGCATGGATTTAAATCTAGGTTATTAATCTGAAAATACAACATTGTGTTTCTGGAACATATTATTAACATCCATGAAACGAGCTAACAGAAATCAGGATGTGTGTCTTAATAATTTTAGGTTAGGCATATGCCACAGATTTAGTGCCAGTGCATTATCACTATTTTGTGTTCGCTCCTCATTGTGACCTATAACACACCTACTAGGAAAGCAGTTCTCATTAATTGCATCCCAGAAGCTATGGCTTTTAGTAATTAAAAGTCCCAAGCTATTCCACATGTTTCAAAATGAACTGTGGTCTTATTAAAGTCACAGCTGTATTCCAGCCAATCAGTAGCTGTGAAGAGGAGGAAGGCATGAACCAATTGGCAATATGAATTGTCGCTAAAATGGAAAGAAAATTATAAATCTGGTTCACACATTTTTTTCAGATGGAACCAGCTTTTCACTGAGAAGAAGTTTTAATGGCTCTGCCAGACAATCATTTTATTTGTGTGCTTCCATTATGTGGGGATAGGATATTGTACTACTGAGGCTGAACTGGGGCTAGAGTGAGCATAGCTCTCGGTGAACGGGGGGTAGAGTGAGTATATCTCTCTCTCTCTCTCTCTCTCTCTCTCTCTCTCTCTCTCTCTCTGTGTGTACAAGTTTTATTGTCCAGAAAGAACCTCAAAAGACTTTAAGGTTGAGCAATCCATTCTGGATTACGTACAGTGCAATCCTATGCAGAATTAACTTCAGGCTAAGATTATTGTTTTACTAGGCTTAGACTGGAGTAACTCTGCATAGGATTGCACAGTGAGACTATTCTGTCTTCTAGACACAATGACACAAACAGTATTATAAAATAAAGTACAAACCTTTTTTGCTTCAGGACATGAACTAGTCAATACACTGACAGGGCTTTAGGAGGAAACTTCCCCTCAGGGCAGGTGATTACATAATTGTTCACAACAGGTTTTATTGCAGCTTCCTGTGAACCATCTGGTCCAAGACGTTACCAAAAGTGGGATGCTGCTCCAAGTAAAGACAGCTGGTCTGACCCAGTGTGACAATTCTTGCATTCCTG
>NW_015171503.1:2041314-2054627 GCF_001447785.1 Gekko japonicus | reverse complement strand
ATTCCTGCTTTGGTGTGTTTTTTTAAAAAAATAATGCCCACCCCTGGCGTCCAGCTCTGTCCTGAAAGTTATGTCACGCTGTACAAATCACACTCCAGACTTCCATCTTATACAGTTCTACTTACAATTATAAACAATACACATAACAAATGGTTTTGCCACCGTGCATAAATGACATTTATACCAGTTGAATAAGTCACCTGATAGTCCTTGAAAGTGCAAGTGTCTCATGGCATGGTGGCAAAACCATTTGTTATGTGTATTGTTTATAATTGTAAGTAGAACTGTATAAGAAGACGGAAGTCTGGAGTGTGATTTGTACAGCGTGACAGATTACTCTGGTTATTTGTTTGCACGACTGCATTTGCTGTATTTCCATTCTCGTGTGGTTGCTGAAGTTAGCTATTTTCTTTGTGGTTCTGGGATCTAAAATGGAGACCTGCTATGACAGCAAGACAAGGGGAAGAGGAACTTAGAGAGATTAGCTGCAGAAGAGTAGAAGACCTGGATGGTGGCTCCAAGAAAGGGAAAGTTCATTGCTAATTAGAAAACTGGAACTGAAGAAAGTTAATTAGTAATGAAACTTCTGACTGAATGATGAGGATTTTGAATACCAGCTTTGTCAGCTGTTGAAATTAATTACACGCTCGTACACTGGGAGGAGGGAGAATAGAAAAGGGTATGGGGGAGATTACCAGAAGGCAGCGTTTTAAACCTGTTCAAACCTGTTGCCGTGGTGACTGGAGATTGTCTCTGTGGCTGACAGTGGCAAGGTGGCACAGTGGAGGCCGCAGGTATAACCCCTTCTATATGCTCTTTTGATTTCTAGTGGCGGGGGCACAAATTTCCATTTTTTTCACCTGACTTCGTCACTGGACTACTGGTCATATGAACCTTTGGGACATGCAGGAATAATTTATCTGACCATTTAAGCCCATGGTTTTAACAGTTTCCCCTCAGCTTGTGCTAAGATTCACCTGTACTACTACAAGCTGGGAATTTAGCCTGTATCAGGGTTTTTCCCTATTTTTTTAGCCAATCCAAAAAGGATTAATTGGTGATAATGGTGTTTGTCATGAACCAGCATGTAGACTCCTCCTTTGATGAAGATTCAGAGGATGAAGGAACTGGGCACTTAAATGCCACCAAGAGTGAGGCAATTAGGACACCAACAGAAGCCCCCTGTTGATATACAGGAGGAGCCCTAAGAGTTTGAGCCAGCCACCTCACCATGGGAAACAGCCCTGCCTTTAGATTCATACCCTCACCACCTCAGTCCCTTAGTCACCATGAACACCACACATTTATGTACCGGCAGCCAGCTCCCAGAGGGAAGGGGTCTATAACTCCATCCATTCGAATAACCTTTCCGGTCTCAGTTCACCTACAGCCTTTGATGGAACAGTATCTATGCAGTGCTGTTGGGTCCAACTCTTGCATTGGCTTTGTGCAGGGTAAGAATCACTCAAATGCATTTGTAAAGGTATGTGAATCACTGATCCAGCCTTAGGCTTGGCTCAGAAGGAGCAGAGAGCTTTCACACAACCAAGTCAGCCCTTGGCAGCACAGCAAGAAGTTGATTGCCACTGTCAAGGACTCAAACTGTCAGGCAAATGATCTTTCATTTGTAAGAGAAAGCAAATTGTAATTTTAAGGGGAAGAGGAACATAAAAATTCAGAATTTGGTTTAAAATGTCAGAAATGGTTTCTAAAAAATGGAAGGGAAATGCTTACTCAAGTCAGAGACGAGTGATTCTGTGCTTGATCCTGGCAGCCTACCCTTCTGCTTAAATAATAGTAAAACATTTGGCAACTTGTGAAAAAGTTAAAGCCAAAATTACTTGGGTGTTTTGCTCTTCTCTTTTGGCTAAACTGGCAAGGCCATATTATTGCTGATGTTATTGCTGACAGATGCCCCAAACTGCGTAGTTGTCCATCTTTCTCTTAGGGTTGCTGAACTTTCATCTGAAGCAAAATTCAAAGCAGGTTTCAGGATCCCTCCTCAAGCAAACTACCCAAACAACTCTGAAGGAAGAAATTAGTTAAGACTAGCTCATTTTGTCAAAGGAGTTCTTGTCCCTAAATTGTCTCTGGATTCCACCCTGTGACACTTGAAGGTAATTCTGAAGTTTCTTCTCAAGTGATAAATCTGTGTTGATGATATTTGCAGATTGCATTTCAAGCTCCCCCAGTTTGCAAACTTCCCAATTAAGAAACAAACAAACACCATTTCAAGACATGTCTCTTTGAATGGAGTTCAGTTTGAAAGGGGTTTTAGTCTCCCACCCAGCTAGTTAATCTTCAGCGTCCATTGTGATTCCCCACCCCAAGCGACTAAACTTTTGCAAAGTGGAGGATAATAATGGGAGGTCAGGAGAGCTCAGTAGACATAAGAGAGGCCTTGTAGAGTTTCTCACTAACTGGCAATGGCAAATCCTCTTCTGCCTTGCCATCAGTGTGTGCTGGGAATTATGAGATTTGTTGCTTTCTCTGCCTCCTGAATTGAGATGGAAAGAAAACTATAAATCCCAGAATTTATGGCAGGAAAAATGGACAGGAAAGATGGGATTTGTCATTGCCAGTTAATGAAAGACACTTCAAGCTCTTCTCCCCTTCTCAGCAGTACACTGTAGTTACTAGATGTGGAAGAGTGTGCTCTTCATTTACTTTTTCCCTTCAAGATTATATAAGCATTTAAAGAAAAAAATGTTTTTAGACTATTATAACTAACCTCCAGATGACAGAGATCGGTTCTCCTGGACGAAAGGGCTGCTTTGGAGAGTGGACTCTATGGCATCATATCTTGCAGAGGTCTCTCCCCAACCCCCCCCTCTCCAAGGCTCCACCCGCAATTTGCCAGGAGTTTCCTAGCCTGGAGTTGGCAGCCCTGGTAGTTGGCAGCCCTGGTAGTTGGCACACCACTAGCCAAAAACAAATTCAGTAGGACTTGCAGAATCAAGGAGGTTTTGTTTATTCACACAACCAGTTCTGTTTTCCTGGAGAAAATGGCTACTTTGACTCTATGGCAGTAAGCCCTGCTGAGGTCTCTCCCCTCCCCAAATCCCACCTTCCTCAAGCTTCACCCCCAAATATTCAGACAATTCTCAAGCTGGACTCAGCAATTCTAGTATGTTCGATTTTGCAAATCCTATAGGATTTGAAAATGGTGGGGTAGTTAGAGTTGGCAGAGCTCCTTATTTTAAAGTCTCTTATAACTTAATAGTTTATAGTATTAATAATATATGATTCTTATGTCAGATATGTACAACTACCAAGAACTGTATACTACATATGCAAAACGTTTCCACTTCCATATTCATGCCAGCAAAACGTCCCTCGGTAAGATGGGCAGGGCAGAGAGAGAACCTGGATTTTCCAAGAGTCTACTGGGAGGTATAGAATGGCTCTGCATGGTTTAATATTTCATTGTTCTGTGGGATACCTCTCGATGTAAGCAACTCCCAACAAACAAACAGTGGAACAGGCTTTGGCCCTCCTTTGACAGTGTCCCAAATATAGTTATTTAGATTTTCTGTAGCAGTAAATAGCAGCCGTATCCTTATTGTTGCAGACAGTGAAGAAAACAGCCGTGATGCAGTATTATGAAAATATATATTTAAACTGCTGTTTTGCAGTGGGTAGTATTTCTTCAACAGGTAATCAAGATGTACGCACACACACAAATTCTTATCATGCTCATCCTTATTGTTGGCAGAGTGCAGATATGCAGTGAAGCAGAGCACAAGCTGTTTAAAGAATAAAGTCAGTTTATTAAGAACAGAACAAACTTTGAAAGAAAGACAACAAGAGAAGTCTGTCTAACTAACTAGAAGGGAGTCAGTAATGAACTGTTCTCAGCAGGAGCAGGAAAAACCCCAGTTGAGCAAATCAGGAGACAGGAAAGGGACTATTTGAAAATAGTCGAAAGTCCCTAATCTCACTATGCTAACTAGTAGGGATGGGCACGAACCGATAAATGAACCCTGGTTCATGCACAAACCAGGCTGGTTCGTGGTTCACGAACCAGGGGTTTGGGAGAACATGTCTCCCATGATCTGCCACACAAACCTCCATGTTTTTCATGGAGGTTCATGAGGTTCATGGGAGGCTTTGTGTGGGCTCCAAAGGCATTTAAAAACCTTTAGAGCTTACTTCTGGGTCTGACAGCCCGACCAGAAGTGAGCTCCGAAGACATTTAAATGCCATCAGAGCCCACCACCGGCCCATGACCAGACCCAAGTAAGGTCTGAAGGCATTACTTCCAGGTCTTTGGAGCTCACTCTCAGAGCTCAGTTGGGCCAGCCCAGAGGTGGGCTCTGAAGGCACTTAAAGGCATTTAAATGCCTTTGGGGTTCACTTCCAGATAAGACCGTGGCTCAAGTGAGCTCTGAAGGCATTTAAAAGCCTTCAGAGCCCACTTTCGTGTCATGCCACAGCCATGCCTCCTACTGGATGTGAGATCCAAAGGTATTTAAATGCCTTCAGAATTCATTTCTGGGTGGGGCTGTGGCCCCTTGAACTTCATGAAACACAAACCAGTTCATGCAATGGAGAAGTTTGTGGAGAAAACCACTTAAATACCAAAACTTATGGAACCAAGATTGTGAAAACTGAATAAAAGAAGAGGACTGAGACTGTATATGGACCTCTCCAAACCTTTCTTCAGCGATTTTTAATATCTGTTTTCAGACTATTAAGATCCTTCTGAGATGGTACATACCTCCAGCTACTTTGCATCACATGAAAGATGACATAGCTCCACTTTGCATCAAAAACTGTGGCCAGAAAGCAGATTATATCCACTGCTGGTGGTCATGTCCTTACATACAATCCTTCTCATCACAAATCAAACATCACATACCGTTAATTACACAAGTTGACCTACCTCTTCTACCAGAATTTTTTCTTCTTAATAACTGGTCAGATTCACATGGAAACAAATGTAAGACGACTAATTCACACTACTAGCTGTAGCACAAACCACAATAGCTGCTAACTGGCTTGATAAGTCCCCACCCGCTATAGACTCTTGGCAAGATCGCTTGTGGAATAACTCCATCATGGGCAAGATCTCATTTCACACCTCAGATACACCCTCACACAAATTAGAATCCACATTCACTGTGACTTGGTTTCCACTCATTACTTATATGGCAGAGGCTAACGTAATCCCAAACAATCCTCTTTATAGGCAGCTGATTTATTTTTGAGCTAAATCTAACCTAAAGTAACTTATGCTCCTTAGACCTGTTAATTCAGATTATGGAACAAAGTTTAAAATTAGTAAACTAAACAATTCTAGACAAGTTTAATACTGTTAGTATTGTTGTGCTGTTTAGATATACTTCCTTTTGAGTTTGTTAGTTATATGATGTTCTGACATTGTATTATACTTGTTTCAA
Organism: Gekko japonicus; assembly: GCF_001447785.1. NCBI lineage: Eukaryota > Metazoa > Chordata > Lepidosauria > Squamata > Gekkonidae > Gekko > Gekko japonicus. Next base: position 2,049,225 of record NW_015171503.1, on the reverse strand, counting down.
AACAGTGTACTTAAGTAGTTATAATATTATGTTTATGTATTATACAGAAATACTTATCTGTAATGTGTGAGCTATTTGATTATAAGTTTGATACTTCTGTAACTATTTAAAACCTTTATAAAATAAAAATATAATTAAAAAAGGAGAAGTTTGTGGAAGTTCATGGTAAAATCTCCGAATCTCCATGAACCTCCTTTTTTCTGGTTCATGCCCCCCCACTAACTAGTTGTCCCCTCTGCTGCCCCCTGCAGGATGTTCATGTAATTTTCTTTATCTATGCACAATAGTCTTTGCATATTCCGACTCTCATATGGGTGGTAGTAAAGGAGGGCATCACTCAAGCAAGGGTTCTGGGGTGTAAATCCAACAATCCACATTCACAAGAGTGGCTGATGTGCATGTATTTTTCTGGGCTGAAGAGTCCTATCCAGTAGGTGGGGATGCATACACAGGGCCTCCATCAGACTAATGATAAAAACACTACACTGTTCATTTATTGGGGAGGAATGGAAAGGGGGAGCAGATTCTTAGATTCAGTCAGTGTGGTTCCTCATCACCCTAGAAGCTTGCTTCTGTGCATGCACGCTCCCAGCTGAATCAAGGATTAAAACCCATTGTAATCAGTGGAATTTCCATCCTTTACATAGGGGTCCACAGCCTATGACTTGAGCCAAATGTGGCTCAGAACAGAAATAAATATGGCTCTTTTAAGAACTAAATGAAATTTTGGGGCAAATTTTTAATGGGACTAAAGGGCTTCTTAAAGGTGCTTTACAGAGAAAGAAATGATAGAGGTGAACAGTTGTCAGGAATCCAGGTGCAAGAGTTCAGGGTGCAAAGCTTGGAAGCCAAGGCAGGAGACGGGGTTTCTAGCTGGAAAAGCAAGCACAGGTTAGCATGACAGGGTGCAAGGCAGCAAGGCAAAGTAATAATCTGTTCACAGAGTGGGTCAGCTCATAGAGGAGTGGCTAGCAAGGTTGCTTCCACGTTGAGCCGTATTCGTATTTCTTTTATCTGCCTCATTAGCTGACTCATCCCCCAAAGTCCAGGTGTTGCTACTCTTCTGTAATGACTCTGCTCCAGAATAAGTGCTGATCGCTGTTGTGCAATTAAATGGGCACTTCTTTGTCTCTCTCAGGCTATCAAGTGCTCTCTCCATCTTCTGTGCTCTACTGGCTCAGGAGAAGCTGGTGGTGACTGACACTCTGATCTCTGTCCCATTTCTTTTGTCTCCTGCCAAAATGAGTGACTCTTGCTTCCTGATGCATCTTTCCATTGGATCTGCTTCTAGACCCAGCTGCTCAGGCAGGCATTCCACTGGTACTGATTCTTCCATTTCCTCATCCTTAGAGGAGGAGGCAGCTGGCTGGCCCATAACGGAGACCCAGTTATCAAAAGTCAGGGAGTGAAGTTATGCATAACTCTGAAAATAGCTCTTCAGCATTTCAGACAGAAGCTTTGTTTAATGGGATGCCTTTAACAATTAACATATTGTTTAAAAACATGTTCTTGTACAGACACAAAATAAGTATACATGAGTGAGCTACAAAACCCTCATCTGACTGTGTCTGTCTTCCTTTTGCAGGTATCTAACTCACTTATGCAAAAGGGGGGGGAAATGCTTCTCCTGGCTTCTTATTAGCTTTAGATGAGCCCTTCTCTCATGAGCCCAGACATTTTCAGCCTGCACTGTTTCTTTTAACAATGACAGTTGGTCCTGAAGGGCTGGTTAGAGCTCATTGCATATGTGATGCATACAGTAAGAGAGAGATTCTGGTCAGATTTTGATAGAAACAGAAATGATTTTTGAAAAGTTACCAAAATATGCATTACAATGTATTACCAGTGCTCAAAATATATTGCATAAAATAAACATGCACAAAATATTAAAGCACCGCAGTAAAGACTCACATAGCCCATCAATACAAAGCCATCAGTACAAAGCCCATCAATAAGGAAAACTGGGTGAAATAAGAGTATTTTTGCATGTAAATCTAAGGAGGATTGCAAGTAGATTTCCTTTTTCAGACTCCCCCCTTTTCTCCTTCCATTATAATTTGTCAACAGTGTGAAATCCCCCCACACCCCTCACATTTAAAAAGCCATAAAGCCTTCAGCTGTGTGGTAGTGCTCAGGATAAGAGAGGAGAAGACACACACACTACCCACCCCCTTTCACGACAGCTAGCCAGCTTTCCTCCCTAGTGCTGGAAAGAAGGGTTTTACTCTCCTCCCTCCAAACCAGCCGCCATGTTTTTGTCCTGGGTGCTGCTGCTTTGGACAGAAAGTAGCCTGGTGGCTCAGCGGGGGGGGTTAACTTTCTTCCCCCCCCCTTCAAGCTAGGCAGTGTGCTTTCATCTCGGGTGCTGCTACTTGGGACAGAAAGCAGCTGGCTGGGTTTTTGGGTGTGTGTGTAAGGGTGAAAACATATCTGCTTGGAAGTAAGTAAATATTTTGTGGCCCTTTCTTACACACCCGGGGAAATGATGATTCACATGTATTTCTACAGTTCTTCTGTAACCTTGTTCCTTTCCATTCCTGTTTATCTTCTCTGCTGGGAACTTGGGGGGGGGGGGACTATGTAGGGCTGTCCGTTTTGCTTAGTTAGTGCTACCTTGTAACAGTTCTCATGCAGGGGCTTCCCAAGTGTGCTGTAAACATCTTGGGATGCATATGATCTCTCCATTTGGTGTGGCTTTGTAGTTTGCAGAGCTTCTAGATAATGTAACTGTTAGCCTACAGGTGCTAGGGGCGGTTGTAGGGGCACAGACAGACGTGTGGTGGGCTGAATGAGAGAAGTGATTGGTCATTTTGCATACGTGGGGCTTCCTGCTTTTACTATATTGGGGGGACTGGCACCTGGAACCCAGTTCTGACACAGAAGCTGTCCATGCTTGGAACCTCTCTGTCCCCTAATAAACAAATCTTGCTGCTATCAAGAGTGTTTGTGGGAGTAATTGTGTCCAGGACTTGACAGATGATCACCACTTTGGGGTCAGGAAACAATCTTCTCCAGGCCAATTTGGCCAGGGATCCTGGAGAGGTTGTTTTTTTGGGGGGGCATAGAGCAGTGGGTCACTGGGTGTGTGTGGGGGGAGGTATTTGTATATTTCCTGCATTGTGCAGGGGGTTGGACTAGATGACCCTGGGGATCCCTTCCAGCTCTATGATTCTATATTCAGCAATTAAGTTTCAGTTGTATTTGTTTCCTCTTTTTGCACAAATGTGTTAATTTTGCCATTCTCATTGTCCAACAAACCCCAGGTACCATAAATCTCCTTCTTAACATTGCACATTCAGTGTTAAAACAGGTCCTTGTATGGGTATAGGTGCTGATAGTAGTAGTCAGGGGTTTCAGTAGGTTTTTTACAAGGAGCAGTAACAGGGGTTTTATTTTATTTAAACTAAATTTAAATGTATAATTAAGCTGCAAAGGTGTTAAATCCTTTTTCATCCAATTTAGGTTTGCTTGCCATTGCAGTAGTGATTTACAAAACCCTTAGCATCAACGTAAATCTGGATTTAGGTAAGGTTGCCAACAGCCTGGGGGGGGGGGATGTCCTGTTCCTTTAACAGTGGCTTGATGGGATGTTATTAACCAGATAATGGTATTTATGTCCATGCCTTGAAAAATTTCAGCTGCCCATTTCCACACATTAAGCCTGTATTAAAGGAGCAGGAGATTTTCCTCCAAGCCTGTTCATAACTCTACATTTAGGCTTGTTAAATTTGGGAAGGGAAAAAAAAGGGAACAGAATTATACAAAATCAAAATCACTTGAGCCCTCTTGCATTGTTTTGTGCTTTCTAATACACAGTGAAGTGCCATTTGGTGAAATTTAAAAGGCAACAAATTAAAAATAAATACAAGGGAACGATTTGTTTTGGTAAATTGTAACAGCAAATGAAGATGAAGTATCTCTCATTTGTTATTATAAATGGAACTGCCTGAGTATGCCTTTACCTCTGAAGTGAAAGATTTACCATATCTACAGATAGGAAACTGCAGGGACACCATGCATTAGCGAAGAGAATAATTACATAGGCGATCAGTAGTCATGCTTTAGGATATGTACTGATCACCAGCTGGGGTAAGGAAACAAATTTTCCCCTTGTTAAAGTGTAGTGTAATTAAGCTCATCATGGGAGTTATATCCAGCATTGGTCACTGTTGGGAACAAAATAACAGTTTAGTTGGGCCACTGATCTCTTCCAGTGTAGCTCTGAGAAGAAATTAGAATCCTTAATTTCCTGAGCAAAGAAGGCAACAGAGAGAGAGAGAAAATAATTTGAGGGCAACAGAGTCATCAATGGCACCCACTGTAGGAGAGACATTTTATTGCTTACTTATCCAGTTGTCATGAACCAGTGGCTCAAGCCCAGACATGGGCCTTTGGTGCATACAGATAATTTGCAAATCAAGGCCTCTCCCCCTTCATTTTAGAATCAAGTAATGACCCTCAGAATCCTGGGTTCACTGTGTTGAATCCTGCTCCTTATTGTAGTGGTGTCCTCTGCAGCTAGTATATGCAGATTGTCATGGGAAATCTGATTTGAAATGATGTTATCAAATAGGTAAAATGGATGTTTGTGCATTTTCATGTTTAATATTGCCTGCTGATTTGCAATATTTACAATGTGTCTCATGACAGCCTTGACTTTGATTATTCCAAGCTGGTAAATGAAGGCCAAATTATTTCACATCAGTTTTATGTGATGGTAGAAGTATTCCTGGACTGCTGCCACTTCACCCTCTCCCCCCCCCCCCTCGGGATGAATAGAATTCTTTTCCTTGTGAAAAGTATTTCTTCACCTACAAAACTAACATATCAGGGTAAACTCTAATCTGGGATTCTTTCCCCTGGTATCTCGTTTTCTCTGTGCATGGAGCATCTTTTTATATTCAGGAGGCATTCAGCCATTATTTATATCCTACTTTTTTCATTCAAAGAAGCATTCAGAAAAGATCATGTGATTCCCCCATGTGCACTTTGAAGTACTAATGTCCAGGAATAAGTTTATATCTCTGCCTGTGCAAACTTAGTGTCTGTGGTCTGATGGCTTAGCTGCTGCATAGACTGAGGCTGGGGTATATGTACGTGGGTTTTTTTTTTAATCTTTGTTTTTATTCTGCCAGATCTTAGGTGTGGTTGCCCTGCCTGTAGTGGATTTTTTTCCTTGACTTTACTTTTTCCTTCCACTTGGTTTGAGTGTGTCAGCATGATGGTGATCCTGTTGAACTGTGTGACCCTTGGGATGTACCAGCCCTGTGACGATATGGACTGCCTTTCCAACAGATGTAAAATTTTGCAGGTAAGTAGCTCCCTTCTAGTTGTGGTCATAGATGGTCGGGGTTTGGCTGGCATTCTTGGTTTGGCTGACATTTTCCATAACAGCATGATTATGTGTATTAGCAAAAAGGAAGGTTAGAAGACAACCACAGCCACAACTAGCATTCCTTTAAAAAAATTCTGCCAAACATACTAGATAGAACATCTGTGTCTGCATATCTGTTTTTGTACGCTTCTGTGCCAAACTATAGGGATAAGCTGATATAGCTGTCCATTTATTTTTTTATTCTCTGTGTTGTTGTGGTCATTGGTTTCAATCATTCTAATCTTTGTTGTTGTTCTCATAGGCCAGGGGTGGCCAAACTCGCTTAACATAAGAGTCGCATAGAATAAATGTCAGATGTCTGAGAGTGGCAAGACATGAACAAATTTTACACACATATTTTTAATTAAAACATGCAAATTTGCTTTTTATTAACATTAAATGAAACTGCCAACAATAAAAACAAAGGGGGTAAAAACCGGTATTGATAATGATATTTATTTGTCCAATGATATTTGTTTGCTAATGATATTTACTTGTCTAAGAGAGAGAGGGGAGGGAGGGAGGAAGGAAGGAAATAGATGGGGGGAGGGAGGGATAGGTGGAAAGAAAGCAATGTTGACTTTAAATGTATCCTCCAAGGCCACTCTGCCTCGCCGGCTGGCTTGGCTTGGAGAACGGATTTAAAGAGACAAATGCCTTCTCTAAGCTGGCTGGCAGGGGGGTTTGAGAATGCATTTAAAGTTGCTTTCTTTCTCTGCTCCCCCCCCACACACACACCTCAAGCTTACCCAGGGAGGGGAACACTGGCTGGGGAAGGGAAGACCAATTGGGGAGGCATACCCCCCCTTCACTTCCCCAGCCGCCCTGCTGGGAGCCGCACAATATGTTTGAAAGAGCCACATGTGGCTCCTGAGCCGCAGTTTGGCCACCCCTGTCATAGGCCATTTTTGCACTATTTATGTGAAATTGACATACAGTGTAGAAAAATGTGTACATATTTAAGGGGGAAATCCAGCAGCAAGGACACAGGAAACAGAAACGCTTGTACTTGTTTCTTACGAAGGAGAAACAAAATCAAAATGGGGATATTTACATCAAACAAGCAAGCTTGCGAAATTCTCTCATCCCTTTTAAGTCTAGTGCTGGTAAAAAAGATGAATGCATGCAGACATATGTCAGGCCAGCAAGTTCTAGGAGATATGTGCATTTTTAAAATCCTGAATGGTGAAATTAATTCTTGCCCAAGAAGTTCAAAAGCATAAGACCAAATGGCAGTGAGTGAAGATTAAAATCCACCTCAGTTTTTCCTCTGTGTCTTTCAGGTATTTGATGACTTCATTTTCATCTTCTTTGCTATGGAGATGGTGCTGAAGATGGTGGCCTTGGGTATCTTTGGCAAGAAATGCTACCTTGGAGACACCTGGAACCGCCTGGATTTCTTCATTGTCATGGCTGGGTAGGTTACCCGGCTTCTTTTGCATACTCTAATAAGCAAGCCATTTGAATCAAAGTCACAAATATGGGTACCATACAGGGTGAGATAAAAGTACAAGAACACTTTGGTTCCCGTATATATCTTCTTTTGTTCTCTTAGGTAAATATAGCATGTTTGCTTGTCATTGATTCTGGAGCAGTAGAGTAACAGCAAAAATTAACTCAGGTTATATTATTCTCTGTGTAGTCCCTTCTTGTTTGGAAGTCAACAGGTTGCAAAGAAAACACTGAAAAACATTAACCCTGTTCAACTATATGTGTGAACAAGAAAATGATTGTTGGTCCTGCCTGCCTCTCACCTCCATGCTTCAAAAGTACCATTTGTTTGAAGCCTATTCATTTACCCCAACACATGAATTGCCCTTAGTATATTTAATCCCAGTACCTTGGTAAATAAAAGGAAAGGATGTGCGCATAGGGGCATAGGCGTGTAAACTCTCTGTAAAAGATACACTTGCAGGTCTGGAGGAGAGGCTCCAATGACCCTGAAGACCCCCAAATAAATGCCCAAATAGGGCTAGTGAAAGCGCTAATTGGGAACTGGTGAATATGTGACTCGCTCTCAGCCTTAGTTCTCAGTTTGTACAATGGGAGTAATTTGTGCCTGCTGTTAGGGTAGTTACAATAAAGAGTGTAAGTCAAGTCAAAAGTGCTATATTTTGTCTCACATAAGCCAGTCCCTGGATTCTGGCTCTTTCTCACACTCAAAAATGACCAACAGGACTATGCAGTTGAAGACAGGCTCAGGTCATGATGGCTCCAATTGAGTTTTGTGTAACACAGACAAAGGGCTGCACTCTGAAATGCTATGAAGTGAAACCCGTCTCCAGCTCTGTGTTCATCACTGTCTATGAGAGGATGGCAAGTTTTCCCTCCCCCGTCCACATTTGTCCTCCCTCAAATACTGGATGGCACAACCCCTCTGAAAAGACTGGGGGAGGAAGCAGTTTGTCTATGGGTACAGTCAGGTGTCACAACAAACCTCATATTTGTTCTGATAAGCACAAATGCGGTTTGCTTGCCATTCTCAGTTGCGCTCTCTCTCTCTCTCTCTCTCTCTCTCTCTCTCTCTCTCTCTCTCT
>NW_015171503.1:1995730-2041300 GCF_001447785.1 Gekko japonicus | reverse complement strand
TCTCTCTCTCTCTCTCTCTCTCTCACACACACACACACACACACACACACACACACACACACACACACACACACACTCATGGAGCACAATTAAACGCTTCCTGGCTTGGAAGCCTTCAGTTATGCTTCAGTCTGCTGTGTTGTCTAAATTCAGGTGCCTAGGCAAATTGGAGTCTGTTTTCTCCCCACTAGCCCATATTCCAAACTGGGATTAAACCATGGATAAAACCCCAGGCTGTGGAAGCAAATTCAAATGGACAGATATAGATAGATTAAGCAGCCTTATTCTGAAACAGAGCATCCATCCATCAATGTTAGTGTTGTCTCCTCAGACTGACAGCAGCCCTCCAGGGTCTCAAGTGAAGGTCTTTCACATCACCTACAACTGATTCTGTCAATGAGAGCTGCTGGGGATTGAATCTGGGACCTTCTCCATGCCAAGCAGATACTCTACTACTGAGCCAGTAATTCCAATCTGCTATGGCCCTCCTACATTTGCACATCACTGAAAATTGGAGCATGTGAGGATGGCAAACAGGCAGTATGTGTGGTGCCTGAATGTGACCAGAGGTGCATTGGCACCTCCCGGACTCCTTGCAGTATAAAGGCTTGTCACCCCTGCACACTTATAACTGCAGTGAGGTAGGTGGGAGCAGAGGGGAATCTTCTGAATAAAATCAGTGCTGTTGTCTTTTACAGAGCTTTGGAATTTAGAGCATCTTTATAAAAAGCATTGTGTGATTCTGCCTTGGCATCCTGTTGGCCCACCTAAGCGCACCTTAGGGACACAATGACATTTGAGTGGTTTTTTTTTAACAGCAAAGCTGCTATAGTACAGCTCCAGCTTTCCATTTCACATGTCTCGGTGCACACTGAGTAATGTACCCTCAAGGAGTTGCCAGTCAAACACTGGGTGAGATTTCACTGACTGCATGGGAGGGCACAGTTTTGCAGAATGGATTATTTCCTTTTTTTCAAAAAAAAAAATTGGGGGGGAGTTAATATTACTGTGTCCATTAACACCCTTCTCCTGTGTACTGTAGAACCATAAGCTCTTTTGTGATTTTGACTTCACTTGCTGAACTGGCCCTGGGTTCAGGCTTGAGTAGGAAGCAGCTCTGCCCGACCAAGCACAGCTCCATCTCTGCATTTGCATTCAGTCTAGCAAATCCACACAGAGTTGCCAACTGGCTTTCTTTAAATCCAGTTAGATGTTTATTGCCACATAGGAGCTTGTGTCATCGCCATCATTTAGTCCTGCAAAAACAAATCAAGCAGTGGCCAATTTTTAAAATGAAATGTAGTCAAATAAATTAAGGTGTGGAAAGGAAAAACTGATTATCCCTCTAAAAGACTTGCCAGTCTTAAGTCCCAACCCAGCCATTTATCTATGTGAACATATGTTTCCCGTTAAACTGAACGAAGAGTGAGCAACTGCTGGTTTTACTACCCCAAAGAAAAGGGCCAGTTTCATGGGATGACCTCAACAGCCTCAGACTGGCCTTATTAATATGGCCAAATTTTGCACTTGAGACCAATGATCCCTCTAAGCTGTGGAGTCTTGTAAGCAAAAATTCTACTTTGTGAGCTACTGGCATTAAAGTTGTGAGCTAGCGATCTCGCTATGGCATAAATTAGTTTGCTCTGGAGCCATCCTTCCTGAGCGAAGACAAAAATGTGTGAGCTGGAGGCTAAAAAACTGTGAGCTAGCTCACACTTACTCAGTTTAGAGGGAACACTGCTTGAGACTGATAATGAAACCCCCCCAAACCCAAAGATTATTTCCATTCAAAACCTCATGAAGGCCATCAACATTGCTTTCAGTATCCTTGATAGTTTCCAAACAATCCAAAGGAAGTTCAAAGGTTGACCTTAAAAAGCTGCTAGCCCATGTAAATTAATGCCAGAAGACCAAGAGTAACTAATTCATCATATATTCCAAACTGCTGTTCACAAAGAGATGGGGTACACCAGTGTGGGGTAGAGGTTAGACTGTCAGATTAGGATCTGGGAGACCTGAGTGTCCTTGGGCCAGTCATACGCTCTCAGCCTAGCCCAGCTCACAAAGCGTTTAGGAGGATAAAATAAGAAAGGGAGATAGGGTTGCCAAATGTGTCTTACCTCCTCGGCGGGGGACCCCAGGCCATCTCCCGGTGCGCATGCGCACGCCGCATCTACGTCACCCGGATGTGACATCGCACGCTGGGGCAGGGCCACAGCTATTTGGGGGAAAACTCTATGTTTTCCCCTCAAATGGCTGTGGCCCCGCCCCCAGCGTGCGACGTCACATCCGGGTGACGTGCACGCGGGGGTGGGGTTTCCCCCGGGCCCCGATTCCACGGGGGCGGAAATCGGGGCTCGAAAGCGGGGGGAAATCCGCCCCCCGGGGGCATTTGGTAGCCCTAAGAGGAGAGGAGAGCAGCGTAAGCTGCTTTGGGTCCCCATTGGGGAGAAACGGTTTGTGTAATATTTCTAAAATCAAGACTAACCAAAATGTATCACAAAGTACCCAGCGTTTCAGTTCTTCAGAACTCTTCTTCAGCCTGGCTGTTCAATACAGAAACAAAGAAGTGGTGTGGTGAGAAGAGAAAAGATATTTCTGGGTATGATGGAAAGGCCCGTAGCATGCATTTTGAAGAGGCTTAAAATGAAGCACAGGAGGTGTTGTGCACTTTATTGGATTAGGTGGTGTGGAGTGCAAAACCGTTTTCAGAATGCATCAAGGACTATTGAGAAAGGGAAGCAAAAAAATGGCTGCCCTGCTTTGAAAATATAAACTCCTGCTGTTAATCAGATGCCTCTCCAGCACTAATCAGAAGGCACAGGTCCCTTGTAAGGCAGACAGTAGAAGAAAAAATGTAATAGCCTTATAGTAACAAAGCAAATTTGTTCCAGCATACTTCAAAATCCAGCTGCCTCAGCTTCTTCCTGATGGAATTATATACAAATGAACCTGCGTCTTGTTGGGTGATAGTGAGATATTGAAAAAATCGTATTTAGCAGAGATACGATAGTCCAGCAGAGCCAAAGTGAAATAATTCAGACTCAAAATCCATGTGTGATTAAAATATAAAGTTTTTACTAAATTCTAGCATGGGAAGGGTACCTGGGATGAAAAGAACAACAGAGCAAAATCTACTACATCCTTACTCTACAAAGACAAAACTAGAAGAGAGAGATTATGGCTACTCTTCTTCTTCTTCAGAACACCAAAACAAATCCGGGAAGAGAAGCCATAAAATGGTAATACACCTTGACACTTTAGTCCCAATCAAATTCCTAGATCAGGGAGAAAATTCCCAGGCATTCTATAGCTAAAGAACATTGGTTACATGAGAAACATGTGACTTCCTGTGAGTAACATAAACAAACATTTAACACCAGATATACTGAGTGTTTTCAACTTGTAATACCCAACACCTCTTTATAATACCTTTGTTTTTATATATTGTCACACTGCCATAATGATGTTTTCAGGTACTCTGTGAAAGATTCAGCTGCAAAATCCAGGCCACCCAGTGCAGAACAAGACAGATCAGCCAGGATCCACTCTAGAGACTGGTTTACATGAATGCCAGTTAGCAGCATAACAGTGGGTCCCACTGACTAACATGAAACCTTCAATGCCTTTCCTTTATTGCTTGGTAGTATTGGAAATCGTGTGAGTAAACTATGGTTGTGTAGGAAGAAAGCGAGGAAATTTAAGTCCCTGTATTCTAGCAGAGTGAATCCAGACTTGTTCTCCCAGACCACAGGTTCCTTTTTTGGCTACAATCCTAAGAAAACTTTCCTGTGAAGAAGTCCCAGTGAATAAAATGGGACTTGCTTCTCAGTAGACTTGCTTTGAATTGCTCCCTCTGTTGCTTTGCAACACAGCCTTTGGCTGTTTCTTGGCCCTTTGTTAGCATTCCTGAGATGCTTTTGCATGAAAAGCTTTAGTTAAAATTTGTGATTTATGCAAATTTCCCACAAATGATCTCATAAGATGAGGGTGAGTTCCTAGATGTGAGTCATAGTATCATATGCAAGCAAAATTTTTTATCATATAGATGCTCCCACAGAAATGATTCCAGAAACCATTCCATACAATTCTAGCAAAATAGAAACATCTTTACTTGGAACTATGTGTGTATTACTGTATTCAGAAACACCATTGCACTCTGATTTAACAGGACCTCTGACTAGTGCAAGTGTTAAGGCCAATGCCAGTACTTCACTTAATCTCAGTGAATGTGGAAGGGAGGGAATTAGCTCTAGAGTATGAAAAAGGGTGGAGCCTGAGTCACTGAGACTGGTTCCCAACTTCCTTATAGCTCTTCAGAGGAAGCCAGTGCTGTGTCTACACCTAATCATGATTCTTTCGCAATGCACCAAATGAGCAGATCCCACTGATTATTTGCATGGATTTTCAGATTTGGTGTTCTGTGGTGAAATGACTAGGGTTGCCAGTCTATCCTCCAAAGCTGCCATTTCCTCCATAGGAACTGAGCTCTGTAGCATGGATTCTGGAAGAACACCAGGCCCACCTGAAGGTTAATAACCCTAAAAGTAACACCAAGGCTGCAAATCTGTACTTTAAAATCTTAGAATAGAAGGCTACAAATGCAGCTGTCCTTACAAGCATTTTCTAGAGATCAGTGCTGGAAAATATTACTTATATTTCACAAAAATATGCTAAAATCTACAGTGTGACCATGACATGTCAAGCCTGAATTAGTTGTGATGTGATATTTAACTCCAATTCTAACCTAACCTTACCTAGATCTATTATGGATACTTCAGTAAATTAGTCCTAAAGAAAGCTTGCAAGGAGTTCTCACTGTGCTGTTTCTCCATCCCATTAACTGTATGCTAAATACAATTCCTAGGAAGTAGCTCAAAGCAATTCCCTTATCTACCGTACTCCTTGAACCCAAGTTTCCTTTATATGCAGCTCTGACAGTATGAAAGTCTCTGCCCTGTGGTGCAAACTTACATGACTGAAGACCATGTGTGAATGATGCAATGACATTGTTGAAAGCTACTTGGTTGGCTCTTGCCCACCTGACAAGCAAGGTGCTGATCAGATGGGTAACAGCCAAGTTATTAACTCTGCCCATGTGGTTGTGCCATTCTTATATAGACCATAGAGAAGTGGCTCACACACCTGCTTTGGCTACCTGCTTGCTTATTTAATTCACTGAGATTCAGAGTGAATTACAAAATATGAGAAACACTGTAACAGAAAAGCAGTGTAAGACATGCCGTTAACAACGCAGTAACTGGTTTACAAAAATGAGAAAAGCAGTGCAACAACTGGACTATGAAAATTAGAAAACAATGCAGGACAAACAGGGTAATACATACAATGAACAGCACAAAAAACTACAACCCCTCTTCCCTTTATGAAAATGCCCTTCTGACCAATTCTGTTTACTGCAGCTCTATTCTCTTTATTAAAAAAATGTCCTCTTGAATGGGAAAACAAAGTAGAATAAGAGTGGAAGGACCTGCTGTCAGAATGACTGGAGTTACTGGTACCCTGATATTTTGAGTTCTGTGCTGCAAACTGAAGGAAAAGTAGCACTGGCCCTCAGAATCAAATAGGAAGATGTGTCCTCCTTCAAGAAGAAGCTGAAGGATGACAGACAACTGTTATAGTGGAGATTCCTCTGTGGCTTAACGTGCTGCCACATCTCCCTTTGTCTGTGATGACAGTATCTACTGTAAAAATAAAACAAGAAGGAAGCCCAGTCATTTGCAGATATTGCTTCAAACTCTACTGTAGCCCACTCTGTGCCTACAAGACAGGCAGGCTGTCCAATTGGTCCAAATTAGACAAATAAAACCAGTCTACATCTCAGCTACATAACAGCACTCAGTTGCACTCCACTCCCCCACTCCCCCCCATGCAAATTCCCCGTGACGATTTCTCCAAACTAAATTCCAGTGTCTGTTCACTGCCCTTCTCGCCCCCACTCCCCATGCAATTTAGCAGCTTCAAGAGGAAGACTCCGCTGTCACTAAAAATGTACTGTTGCCATGGCGATGAGAATTGACATCACTAGAACTTTATCTCTCCCCCCCCACACACACACACATAGACGGCTTATGGAGTGGATTTTAAAATAAAAGGCCCTAAATCAATATTTTCCTTCTTTGCTTTTTCCCTGAAGAAATCAGACAGCTCCCCAAACAAAAGCATCTTTTTGCTGGGCTAAATAAAACATGCAAGTGCACACAGAGGTGATGAGTCTCCGCTACTGGCTCCTAGAACTTGGAGTCTCTCTCCAGTTACTTGGTAATCCTTGGCTGCAGGTACTCGGGTGTCTAATGTGACCTGTATTTGGCAGATACTTCCCAAGTACCTGTTTGTTCTCTCTCCCACTTGTTTCAGATTCTCTCCCCACCCTCCCCGTGATTACTGGTGCACATTTTAAAAGCTGGCCTTTGGTTACTGACACCCAACAAGCAGGGTGCTAAATGATTTGTGCCTTCCCATAATTATTAAGCAGTAAGTCCTTAACGCTGAGCAAACAAAAATCACTTGTCAGTTTTGAAAAGGTAAGCCTGCATTTAAGTGCAACTGTAATCTAGGTGGGAGATGAGGAGCCGGAATCTCAAGAGAGCATTGGCAAATGTTTAGGTTACGATTTCCCCTCCACTGGGCTTCATCTGGTTTCTGCTGCTTGCAGTGGGTGATTCACTCTACCTGCACTGAGTCATCAGCTAACTGAACTGTCATGTTGTCTAACCTAATTTCAGGTGAGAGTTGCTTCGTGGCAGGTAGAGATGTTTACCTTCCCTGTCTTCAGGGGGGAACCAGCACTGCTTATGTGGGCTGGAATATTATTGCTGACCTAGTCTGTGAAGTCGTTTTCCAGACCGAAAGCAATAACTATATTGTACCTGTTCTGGAATGTGTGCCATACCAACCAACTACTAAAAATCCAGAGGATCCCCCTTATCCTGGCCTTGAGGCCCACCTCCTTATCTCCCGTACCTCTCATGAGTTAACAGTACAGATCAATAAACCAGAACAGGTGTTTTAATATTAGCATACATCATATCCCTTAACGTATTGCAAAAGAGCATTCAAGATGCTACATATATCCAAGTTTCATGGCTAAATTTTAAGCTGAAACATTCTGCCCTGTCAGTCCTAACCTAAGTATCTCCTGCCATTTTTGCTGGCAAAAAAAAGAAAAGAACGAAACACGCACTACTCAAGACATCAGTTAAAATATTTTGCTAAATTAGAGGAACAAGGACAAGCAGGAGAGAAAGTAATAAACCTGCTTTGGAGCTCTGCCCCTTCAGGTTCTGGCTGGTGTGATTAACATCTCCCCCATACCAAATAACTCCTCTGCATGTAGAAAACTAGATGCAATGGGGAAGTCTCCTCACCTGGTCTTCTCCCTCATGCTGGATGTCTCAGTGCAGAATGTTCTTAATAGATTAACATTCAGTCCTGTGAACCTCCTGCAATCCAGCAACGGGTTTATAACTAGGCCTAGATCTAACCTCCTGCAATAAGAACATAAGAACATAAGTGTGGTGTATTCAATCTGACAATGTATGTATGTGAACTCACTCATTGAATCACCATGTGAAGCTTTCATCCTGGGCTAGGATCCTAATCCTTCAACTGTAATTGGTAGCCCAGGAAGAGCCAACCAATCACCAACAGCCAGTTCCATGAGAGGGAACTGTAATGTATTGAAACGATTACATGAATCACCTCATAGGACTCCTATGTTAAGCTTCGAGCCAGACCAGGGCTCCTCTGAGCGAACTTCCTATTGGTCGCTTCGTAACAGCGACCAATCAGAACTGTGCCTTTTCCCTGCGAGGGAAAGACTTTCATTGGTCCTTAGCTAAGCAATCTCATTGGTTGTTATTTGTAAATAGGCGTGGCTACATTAGCCCGGTTATGTTTAAAAGGAGCACAAGCTCCCACTGTTTTCTGTTCTGGTTTCTTACTGAGTTAGTGCTTGCTCGTTACTTCCAATAAAGCTGAATCACTTGCTGAATCACTGTACGAGTCCTTTGTTAGCGCGATCTAACAATTGGCGACGAGGATGGGATGTTAGAGCAGGTAGGCAGCCCTGCGGACATCCACACTTCGGACTCGGAAGAAAGCGGGCAGAGCACAGCAGCCGATCCGGCGGAGGCGCCACCAGCTCCGGTGCCCAAGTCTCCCCCGATGGCTGGAAGCCAGAAGTTCGAGTGCTTCGAACCCTCCTCAGAAGACTGGGACTCCTACCTGTCCAGGTTCGAGTTCCATCTGGAGACCCACGACATCACCGATGAGGCGAAGAAACGAGCATGCCTCCTGAGTTCCTGCGGGAAGGGGACCTTCGACATAGCCAGGTCGTTGGTGGCCCCAACTGATATAAAGACTGTCACCTACGCTGACATCACGGAGAAGCTTAAGGCTCACTATTCTCCACAACCGTCGGAGATCGCCTGCCGGCACGCTTTTTACAAGCGGAACCAGGCCGGAGGCGAGACCATCGCAGATTTCGTGGCGGCCCTTCGCAAAGCCGCACGGCCATGTAATTTCCACAACGTGGAGGAAGCCCTCAGAGACCGTCTCGTCTGCGGTCTCAAAGATGAAAGGCTGCAACAGAGGCTGTTCGCCCGCACCACCCTGACCTGGGCAGTGGCCTACGAAGAGGCCGTGGCCGCGGAAGCAGCGGAGAAGTCCACGAAGGAGGTCCGCCAGCGGGTGGCAGAGCCCAGTATACACGCTCAACGAGACAGCGAGGGCGAAGACGCGGATGATGACGTCAACGCGGTTCGAGGCAAGCGGACCCCAGCGAAGACTACCAACGTCAAGCCTTGCTCCGGTTGTGGCGGGAAGCACCAGCGCGGCTCCTGTTGGGCTCGTGATGTCGACTGCAGAGCGTGTGGGCGGCGTGGTCATCTGGCCAGAGTCTGCAGATCAGCGAAGAAGGATCCCTCAACTAACAACCGGTCAGCGCAGAGGGGCACTCCAGTCAGCACCCAAGGCAAGACCCGTTCCTCAGCATCGGAAGCAAGCTGCCAGTTGACGGCGACCTTGTCGAGCGCATCGGCCGTAAATCGCACCAGCAGCCAGGGCAAGATCACCGTGACTCCACTCCTCGACGGCCGACCCTGTACAATGGAGGTGGACTCAGGATCGTCCGTGACGGTGATTTCTGCCGCGTCCTGGCGCCAGTTGTTCCCGAACCGAAGCCGGCGGCGGCTCCAGCCTGCGGGAACCAGAGTGTCCGACTTCCAGGGCAACCGAATTCCCTTGGCCGGACGGGACTCTGTTACTGTTGAGTATAAGGGGAAATGTGTTAAACTGTCATTCCTGATTGCAGAGGGAGACCGGGTTAACCTGCTAGGGTTAGATTGGTTTGAGCCATTGGGCATCGGTATTTCTGGGATTAACAGGATGTCTGAAAATAAATGGGGCATGCTGTACGACCTGTTCCCTGATGTATTTGCCGAAGGGTTGGGAAGGTACAAGGGCCCCCCGGTTGCGTTTGACTTAGATCCGTCAGTCAAACCTATTAGGTTGAAGTATCGGAAAGTACCTGTGTCTCTCAAACATAAGGTGGAAAAAGAGATTGACAAACTAGTTGAGCAAGGGGTTTTAGAGCCAGTACCATACAGCAAATGGGAGACCCCGATCGTAACCCCTGTCAAATCAGATGGGTCCATACGACTATGCGCCGATTACAAATGTACGATTAACAAGGCGCTGCAGCAACATTCGTACCCGGTCCCGGTAATAAGCCACATTTTGGCTTCCCTGGGGGGTGGCAAGATTTTCGCCAAATTTGACCTGGCCCAGGCATACCAGCAGTTGCCTGTCACCCCGGAGGCTGCCGAGGCCCAAACAATTGTAACCCACCAAGGGGCTTTTAAAGTGAACAGGCTGCAATTCGGGGTCAACGTAGCACCTGGGATTTTTCAGGGCCTCATGGAACGTCTACTAAGGGGGGTACCTGGCACAGTGCCCTATTTTGACGACGTGCTGATTGCGGGCGGGTCTGAACAGGAACTACTGGACCGGGTTAAAGAGGTCCTCAGGCGTTTTCAAAATGCCGGCCTCAGAGTTAAGCGCTCAAAATGCACGCTCGGGGTGGAAAGTGTGGACTTCCTGGGGTTTCGCATTGACGCAGAGGGAGTCCACCCCACGGATGAGAAGGTATCTGCAATCCAAAACGCCCCCAGGCCGGTGAGTAAGAAGGAGCTCCAATCCTTTTTAGGACTCCTGAATTTTTATCATGCGTTTTTACCGCATAAGGCATCAGTGGCGGCCCCTTTGCACGCGCTTTTGCACAAGGAGGCAAAATGGAAGTGGGGGCAGGCCGAGGAAAAGGCTTTTGTGGGAGTCAAGGAGCTGCTGACATCTAATGCCGTACTCACGCATTATGATGAACACAAGCTCCTGGTGTTAGCTGCTGACGCTTCACCGTTTGGAGTAGGCGCAGTTTTAAGCCATCTGATGCCTGATGGGAGCGAAGCGCCTATCGCTTTTTATTCTAGATCACTATCTGCGGCAGAGCGGAACTATGCCCAGATAGACAAGGAGGGTCTGGCGTTGGTAGCGGCTGTCAAAAAGTTCCATGATTTTATTTTTGGCAGACGATTTTTGCTGGTCACTGACCACAAGCCGCTACTGGGGATTTTTGCGCCCGATAAGCAATTGCCAAACATCATGTCCCCACGCATGCTTAGATGGGCGATATTTTTGCAGGCTTATGATTTTGACTTAGAGCACCGGCCTGGGAAAGCGATTGGGCATGCGGATGCCCTCAGCCGGTGCCCGGTGCCGGACATTGGCGCAGACCCTGCCCCCGCCTGTGAGGTCTTGGCAATTGAGGAGCTTCCTCGACCCCCGGTATCATCCAGGGACATTGCAGCACACACGGCCAAGGATAGCGTGCTGTCCCGAGTATTAAACTGGGTTTGGAGGGGGTGGCCGGTTGGAAGCGTTGAACCGGAGTTCGGCCCTTACAAAAGCCGTCAAAATGAACTATCCATTTCTAAGGGCTGTGTATTATGGGGGAACAGGGTGGTGGTTCCTGACAAACTCAGGACGAGAGTGTTAGAGTCGCTGCACGAGGGTCACCCCGGTATGGTACACACCAAAGCGTTGGCCAGAGGGTATGTCTGGTGGCCGGGGCTGGACAAAGAGATCGAAGAATGGGTACGAGGGTGTCCCAAATGCCAGCAAGTCAGACCCGATCCCCCACAAGCTACACCCCAAGGCTGGGAGTCATCTGGTAAACCCTGGGCCAGATTGCATATAGATTTTGCTGGCCCTCTCCAAGGGCAAATGTTCCTAATTGTGGTGGACGCTATGTCCAAATGGCTGGAGGTCGTGCATATGAAATCGACCACATCACTTGCTGTGATCCATGCGCTCCGCCGACTTTTTGCCACCCACGGGTTGCCTGACGTCATCGTCAGTGACAACGGGCCTCAATTTGTGTCTGAGGAATTTAGGCTCTTCCTCACGAGTAATGGCATACGCCAAATGACTTCGGCCCCTTTCCATCCGGCATCTAATGGCCAAGCCGAACGGATGGTCAGGACGGCCAAAGAGGCCCTGGGTAAAATGGACGAAGGGGACTGGAGCCAGAGGCTGGGCTCCTTTCTTTTGCTGCAGCACACCACCCCCTGTAGTGCTACAGGCCGTAGTCCGGCCGAATTGTTAATGGGGCGGAGACTCACGACCCGTTTGAACCGAATGCACCCAGACCTCACTGAAGAGCAATCCGAGCGTACCACGGCGCAACCGAAGGTGCGCATGTTTGAAAAAGGGGACAAGGTTTTCGCACGAAATTATGCAAACGGGCACTTGTGGCTTCCTGGGGTTATATCCGACTCTGTGGGTACTCGAATGTATGTGGTGCAGTTAGCTGACGGTCGAATATGGCGGCGCCACATAGATCAGTTAAGGAGACGTTGGGCTAGGGACAGCGCTGACTCTCCGACGGCTGAATCCCCTGATGTCGAGTGGACACCCCCAGAGCAGGCGGTGAGTACCGAAAGGCCCGGTACTGTCCCCGAGTCAGGGCAGAACCCTGTGTGCGGGGCTGAAATCCCAGTCGAGTCTGTGCCTGATCCAGGCTGTAGTGAACCCCACTCTGACCCACAACCTTGTCTGCCCGTGGAGCCTGCACCGCTCCGCAGGTCCCAGCGTTCGCGGCAAATGCCGACTTATCTGAAGGACTATGAGTGTAAATACTGTTGGAATAACTGATGTACAAAGGTTGATTGCATGTTTGTAAATAATAAAACAATTGGGATGATGGCTTAACTTAGGGGGGAGGAATTGTAATGTATTGAAATGATTACATGAATCACCTCATAGGACTCCCGTGTTAAGCTTCGAGCCAGACCAGGGCTCCTCTGAGCGAACTTCCTATTGGTCGCTTCGTAACAGCGACCAATCAGAACGATACCATTCCCTAGGAGGGAAAGACTCCCATTGGTCTTTATTCTAGCAATCTCATTGGTTGTTATTTGTAAATAGGCGTGGCTACATTAGCCCGGTTATGTTTAAAAGGAGCACAAGCTCCCACTGTTTTCTGTTCTGGTTTCTTACTGAGTTTAGTGCTTGTTCGTTACTTCCAATAAAGCTGAATCACTTGCTGAATCACTCTAAGAGTCCTTTGTTAGCGCGATCTAACAGGAACACTTGTGATTGGTCCTTATCCGTACAACTTTATTGGTTGGTATTTGTATACATTAGCCGGGAGAGTTTAAAAGCAGAACAGCTTCAATGCTAAAGCTGTTCTGGCTATTCATGTTGATCTGATGGAGTTGAGTTACGAGTTGCTGAATAAAGCTGACCTTTTGCTGAAATCACTCCCTGACTCTTTGTTAAGTAACCAAATTAACAATAAGATAAGCCAATGTTGGCTCAAGCCCAATATTTATATTTATTTATTTTATTTATTCGTTAAATTTATACCCCGCCCTCCCCCGTAGGGCTCAGGGCGGCTTACATGGCAAAAAAGGCCCATCCAATCCAACACTCTGTCACACAGTGGCCAAAAATACCAGGTGCCATCAGGAGGACACTAGAAGCTCTCCCATCGTTGCCCCCCCCCAAGCATCAAGAATACAGTGCATCACTTGCCCCAGAATGAGAGTTCCTATCTATACCTTGTGGCTAATAGCCACTGATGGACCTCTGCTCCATGTGTTTATCTAATTCCCTCTTGAAGCCGTCCAGCAACTAGGCCTAGATCTAGTCTTGCAAGGTCTGAGCTACTTGCTGCTCAGATGTAGCAGTCATGTTAATTAACATGCAGAGAGGCTGAGAAACTTGCAAGTGAATGGAACTAGGCATTGCTTTCTTATAGTTTAGGAAGCTCAATCCTTGAGAAATTGTTTTAGTTTAGTTCTTGATAACCATTGCTTAGGAAACTAAAATGAAAATGTATCAGCAAAGTTTGGAGAACAGTCCTCAAAATGGGAAGGAGGAAGATCTAACTTTAAAATTGGTCTTTCCCACTAAGTCGGATGGAATTGGCAGTTTGTAAGGCTGACATTCTCAGTCCTGATTATCCTGAACAATTTCTTTGGTCCAGACTATACCTTAAAAGGGGCACATGGCTACCACTGGCCCACATCTTCCCGAAAGGATCTAGTAAAATAAATCCTTGACATGATTGATCACACTCCCTCGGCCTTTCCTGTATCCTTTCAAGCTGTAGCACAAGATGCTAAGCACAATAATCTCACACCATGTGTTTCTTTCATTAGGCATCACCAGAGAAACACTGAACAGGGAAACAGACTGGCAGCCACAATCCCCCTTACAGTATCTGTTTAGGCCCTGAAATATGACACCTAATCAGTCGAAATCAGTAACCTTGAAGCAAAAAGCATCTCTTGTGCTGCTCAAATGTGAATCACTTTCTAAATTTAGGCCAGGTTGAGACTGATGATGAACAACAGTTGATCCTATGCAGAGTTACTCCATGCTAAGCACTTTGAAGTTAATGAGTTTAGAATGGAATATCTCTGCATAGGACTGCACTGTTAATAACCTATTAACAGTTATTGCCTGTAAATAGTTGTATTTGTGGGTTAGGAGGGAATTTCTTTTTTTAAATCAACCCATGCACCAAATGGTGCGTCCTACTTTCTTGAGTCGTTTGAGCAGAAGTTACTGAAACCCTGGTTGTCATGAAACCAGCACCTTTGACATTGGTCTGCCCTCGTCCTCCTTGCTCTTTCCTTGCGGCACACTGTAATTTGGGTGAGCATAGGCTATAATTTATTTAAGTTTGTACGTAATTGCATCCAACTAAATACGTGGCTTAACCATCGTCTTTATCAACCCTCCCCTTTTATCTTCGTTTCCCCCCCTTTGTCTACTTTTTTTGGGGTCGCAAGCTTTTATCAGTGATCTGTGTAATTTAAAACATTACTGTATTAACAGTACAATATGAGGATAGCACCAGTAAAATACTAATAACATAGAGAATGATCCAACCAAAATTAAGCATTGCAAGTCCACATTCGTAAAACTATGTAGTCAGTGAAGAAAGTTCTTAAGTTTGTCTGGATATTCAATGAGCAAAGAACAAACTTTCATCTCCTTGGTTTGAATTTTTACCAGTAAACTTATGTAATAATTAACATGGGTTGGATTCTGTGGTTATAAAAGTGAAAGGTACTACTGGTGGTGGATCTTTCCTATTATTTATTTACTAGGGAGCAAAGCCCATTGTGGATGAAGACAATGGGCCCTAGAAAGGTAGGGTGGGTGGGTGGTAGATAGTTAGATGGATACATAGAGGGGCTTGTAGAAAGAGAGGAAGGAAGGAAGGAAGGAAGGAAGGAAGGAAGGAAGGAAGGAAGGAAGGAAGGAAGGGAGAAAGTGACAGAGGGAAAGAATGAAGGGAGATAGGGAAAAACAAAGAGGGAGTGAGGAAGGGGGTAGTGGGGGAAAAGGGGCGGCAGGGGTTGGCTCAGCGCCGCTGCGGTCCCTCGCCTGCTGGCCCCGGAAAGCTGGCGATGGGGGGGGAAGCAGCGAAAATGAACGGGGCGGTGGGGGTTGGCAGAGCGCCGCCGCCCCGCACCTGCTGCCCCCGAAAGCTGGTGAAGGTGGGGGGAGTGCCGAAAATGGGCTGTTGGGGGTTGGCTCACCGTCTCCGCCTCTGGCCTGCCGCCCCGAAAGCTGGCGAAGGTGGGGTGCAATGGCAAAAAAGAGGCCGGCGGGGGTTGGCTGAGTGCCGCTGCCGCCGCCCCTCACCTGCTGTCCCCGGAAGCCTGATTGTATCTTCATAATGAATTATTAAAATATAAGTTGCAAAAAATAAAGAAAGGTCTGTCCAGATAATGACCATACTGTCCTTTCTATAATATAATATAGTATAATAATTGAAATCTGTGTGTTAACTATGTTGGAGGTGACAAACACGTAGCAAAATAGGCACAAAAGTTCAAATTATTAAAATACCACTAAATTATGCAACATTTTCAGTATAAAATGATTGGGCATGCTTTTGAGAGATCTGTTTGTTCAGATGCTTAGTGAAGGCCACAGGCCAGGCTGAATGGTGCCACTACAGTTTCTCTTTGCCTGAGCCGCACACATTCAAGCACTTTCAGCCACTGACCGCTGCTGGCTGAGGTGGAGAAAGATCAAGTTCTGTGATGTTGGACAGCAGCTGCTTGCAGGATTTTTTTATGCTATGGTTTCTGTGTAGAAGCAATCTTTCTGAGCAACAAGAATTTTCCACAGCAGGACTCTTAAAGGACACAGCCTTTAACTTGCCTCTGGTACCAGTTGCTATGGGAGAGCGAGGTGTCATAGACATGAGTAGTTGTGTCACAAGGGCTGGATGGAAGTGCCGTGTGAAATATATATTCCATTTATATTCTGCTCTACCTGCTAAGTTCAGGGCTCAGGCTGAGTAATGACATTTTATTAAATATAAAATTAAATCTGCATTAAATTAAAATAATCACATCCGTGCATGCACAAATACTGGCTTGCTTATCTCTACCCACAAAGTGCCTTTCCTGACAGAAAAATCTCAGAGCCATTATACACTATGTGTTACATTTTTCTTCCCTACATTAAAAAAAAATTGCAACCCCCAAACAGGGGGGGTGGAGGGAAATTAAAGCATAATAAATATAACTACAGTGGTGGCAGGTCTACAGCTAAGCATCTATAAAAGGTTTCCAAATATCTTAAAAATGTATCCTTGGACAATTGTTGTCTATATGCCATATGTTTAAATGTTGATAAAGGTTGTAAAGTCTTCAGTCCACTGAATTACTGAATTACTAGATATGGGCATTCTCTCTCATTTTTTTTAGCAACAGTAAAGGCACAGAGGGTTTGTTTTCATTGACCATCAGCCTCCAGAAGACAGGCAAATACTTTAAAAATACATAAGCGTCCTCAAAAATCAATGAATATTCTAATACAAAACTGGTATTAGGAATTACTTCCTCCCCAAAAGGCTGAATAACTGGGCAGGCCCAAAGCATATGTTTAGGAGATGTGTCTTGTAAATTACAATGGCAACAATTAGACAGTCTACTTAGTCCTTTACTTGACACTCACTTTACACATTTCTTCGTACTTAGGTGCTAAAAATGCTAAAGAAAAGTTTTCCTCCCTACATGGGAAAGCACTTCCATGTTCAGACAAGAGGACCCATGCTTTTTTCATGCTACATGTAAGTGCCTTTCTAGATAAGCAAGGCATATCTGGTAGCCCAGCCCATAAGACCAATGCGATGATTTGGGGATAGTGGACTCTGCCTGCCCCACCTGAGAAAAAATGGGGGAAAGATTGCTGGAAGTCCCCTCAAACATGGGAAGGGAGTAAGGGGTCTTGGTATGATTCCAGGCAATATTAATCTTTAGTTTGCCTTGAGGACAGCTTTGCTGAATGTTTCAGAGCATGTGTGTGTGGGGGAGTAGCTGCTTGTCTCATTTGAAAAGAAAAGAATTTGTTCAGGTGCTAGAAAGAGGATAAAGGAATGGGGATTCTAAATTAGGATGCTGGATTAGGAGTTAAGGAAATTATTATGCAAATTCCACTGAAGGCAATATACAAAAAGAAAAGCTTAAACCACATCTAAATTGTACTTCCCTAAGTTGCTAAATACCTTTCCACTAGAATCTCCCGCTGGGATCTTAACTTCCTTGCACTGAGTGTGCTGCCTCTCCAAACAAAGAACCGCCAAATGAAGAATGCTCTTGGCGTGTGTAACTTTTTCAGATCTTAATGCCACATTGTTGGATTGGCTTAGCTTGTTGGATTGGCTTCTCATTGGCATGAAGTTCCTGCTCCAAACCCCTCAACTGTTGGCGGCGGGGTTATTGTAAAACTTACCCTGTTGCTGGCTATCTGTCCCCAGAATACAACTAATCTCTCTACCCCCAAATGGTTGCATTGCTGTCTTTTATGACCTGGCTTATGTTTCGCAGATGCACAGAGAGAAGGTTTTTGGGCAGGACTTGTTTGGAGGATCTCCAGAGCACCACAGCCCATCTAAATAATTCTGATGCAAGGGACTCTAAGGGTTGT
The DNA here is from genome assembly GCF_001447785.1 of Gekko japonicus. Taxonomy (NCBI): domain Eukaryota; kingdom Metazoa; phylum Chordata; class Lepidosauria; order Squamata; family Gekkonidae; genus Gekko; species Gekko japonicus. Next base: position 2,023,765 of record NW_015171503.1, on the reverse strand, counting down.
TTTTAGTGCTTCTGCTCCTCACAGTATAATACCCGTGAAGTGTGGGTTTTGTCCACCCAGCTTCACTGCAAGGACTACATAGCTGATAAACCAGAACAAGTTGTACAGGTGATATATCTGACTCTCATGAATGTGTATGGAAAGTATTTTAGGGGTTGCAAGATCTGCTCAGGAGTACTGAAAGAGGGCTCTTCTACGGTTTATGAGATATGTTCAAGCTAACAGTGTAACAACACTCCGAGGGAGTTCCATAAGGGTGGTATAGACACAGAATCAGTCTCTGTGTACCCTTTGTATTCATTTTGGGACAATCAAGGCAGCTAACATTGACTTCAGCCACAACAGTTAAGTGGCTCATTTATTTTGGAAGTCCTGCTTTCCCAGATGCATAAATAAAGGTGAAGATTTTGCCTGCAGCGCAGGTCCAGGTTTTTAGGCACCATTTATTTATTTACATTATTTACAGCCTTTCTCAATGGGATTTAAGGCAGATTACACAGAGTAAGTCAATACAATCAACAGGATGGGACATTCAATAAACAGTGAAATAGAATTTGGGTAGTAGAACCAGCCAGAAATCTGAAAAACAAAACGGAGGTCCCTGCCACACAGCAGGGAAAAAAGCGCCCGAAGCGCGGCTTTTAAAAGCCGCACCGAATTAGAGATGCCGCGGCAGGATCCCACGGATCCCCTGAGCCGTGGCGCTGTTGCTCCCCAGCACAATCAGATGCCGGGGAGAAAGCGACGGTGGGAAGGGGAGGCTGGCGAACTGCGCACGCTCACACATGCGCAGTTTGGCCAGGAGCTGGGGATGCGCCAGCGCAAAGACGCGCCGGCGATCCCACGGCCGGGCTTGAGGCGCTCTTCTCCGAAGAACCACCTAGGTAGGTGGTTCTATTTTGGTGCGGGGTTTTGGGCGGGAGGGACGGATCAGGGACGGACAGGCAACAATTCCCAGATGTTGCCGTGGGATTGCACCCATTTGCTCCGCCCCCGAACCATCCCTCTCTCGGCCCAAATCCACTCGTGTGACCGGGGCCAGTGTCAAAGCATAAGTGTAAACAGGACATATTTAATGATGAAAAATTGCATAGTAGGTCCCAGCTTGCAGAAACTATACACAGTAGTATAGACCATAGTTCCTAATAATTTGTCCAAGTAACTTTGTGATGCCTTTTCTGCAGTCCTACCCTTTTGCCTGCGTAGACAAACCCTCTTGAATAATTCAGTTTTGCATAGTTTGCAGAAAGTGGGGAGAGTGGGAGCACCGTTGACTTTTTGCGTTTTAAAAATCTGTCTCAGATCAAAATCCTCAGCTCCCCTGGGAGCTGTGCCGTCCACACTCTGTCGCCACTTGAAATGACTGCTCATGTCTCCACACATTAGCTTCAAAATGTCCCCACAACTCTTAATGCAGCCTGACGCTTTCTCTCCTTAGGTTTGGAGGGAAATGTGAACCTAACAAGGGTGTGAAATGATCGCAACGTGTGCATCAAGGGACAGGGGTCATAATCTTGGGTGGCTTTCAGGAAGCTTTTCCTGGAATAGAAATAAATAAACCCTTGATTAAATAAAAAGTTACTCAATTAAGTTATTCACTACTAGGGGGTGTTGAGTCCCTCAGCTCTAGAACTGCACACCAAAGTAACTGTGTAATTAGTAATTAATTTTTCACTCCCAGAAGATATGTCTTATTCAGTGCTAAGAGAAGAAATAGAGTAAAAACTTCAATTGGTAAAAGAAAGAAAAAAGCAGAAGGACTGAAATTACATCCTGTCTAACTGCTCTGATACCTTCTAGAAAGCTATATTCAGATCAAGAGCTTGGGAAAGAGGGTGGAAGTGACCTTAATGAAAGCTGCTGCAAGCCCTGTGATTAGAATGTTCCAAGGATACTTCTGCAACTTTTAACTGCAGAACAACATGTTAATGAGAGGAGTGCTAGGCAGATTGGGTAGCTGGGTGGAGGAGACAGTGGAATATGCTTGGTGGGACAAGATTCATGCTAGCAGCTGACTGAAAGAGAACTGAGGCTTTGCAAAGCCATAATAATTATCTCCAGGGCCCTAAGAACTCCAGGGGAACATATACCAATAGAAATGGCTTGCATATAAAGCACAATAGCATTACATGTGTATGTTCGTGCTGTCAAGTCTCAACCAACTGACGGTGACGCCAGCAAGGGGCTTAAAGGCAAATGAGAAGTACAGGTGGTTTGCCATTGTCTTCCTCCTCAGAGTTCCCCTATCCATGTACTGACCCTGGTTAGCTTCCAAGATCTGATGAGATTGGGCTATACCGTGCCGCCTTCCTTTCCAAAACAGCATTACTTAAGAACATAAGAATGATCAGACCAAAAGTTCATCTAGTCCAGAACGTTGCTTCCAGCAACAGTCAGCCGATGCCCTAGTGTTGGGGTTCTTTGATTCAGGGTCGATGGTTGTGTTGCAAACACAAGAGCCACACTTAGTAAAAGAAAAATATCTTTACTATAAAAACAAAATAAAACATGGGTATGGTACTTTGGATGAAAGAAATAAAATAAAAGGTTACATACTTGCAGTTACTCTCAGTAATATATGCTAACAGCGACATCTTTCTATCTCTCTTGGCTTCTAGAAGAGAACTACCGCTTTGGTTCACACAAAGGGCCATAAACTTGTGAATACATTAATGCTAGATCAAAGCATTTCTACAAACAAGATGCTAGTTGACCAATACAAAGGTTACAGGTCACTTCATTAGGATAAACAACTCCCACAAACTTTCCCGCTCTTGAATACATTATGTAACGTAACATCCTGCTTCCTAACAAACAACATTTAACTCTGTAATGACTGAAGTGTAAGCAACTTGCAATTCCAACACCTAGTAGTTCACAGGGAGAGTGTGAAGAGGATGACCTTCGCTTATTCAGTATATTCAGAGATATACTGTCTTTGCACAGTGATGTAATTATATATTAAAAAGCATTGCAAGTCATACCACTGTTTTGATTATACTGAGTGAAACAACCATTTATCCAAATGTCTTTAGGCTTTTTCTAAACCACCCCCTTTCCATGTGGAACAACCAATCTGCAGGTGAGTCAAATGCGGGCACCAGGAAAATCTTTGGCAGTTGGATATTTATTTTAAAAACCCATGTCCCAGTGCCAAAATATCAAATAGAAGTGTGGGGAGCCTATATGAAGAACCACTCATCTGGAATCATCCAGAAAATCCTTGAATTTGAATCCAAGACTATTGGGTGCACATTTAATCATGTCTACTGGCTATCAGGCACTGCATGTGGCACCAAAACACTTATTTCAGTATTGGAGTGCCCAGATTATGTTATGATGCTTTGATTCTTCACATCTCATGGTTTTTCAGCACCACTGAAATGATTCAAGATGGTAACAAGTACTGAAAGGGAGATCAGTCAGGCTTAGGCAGAGGGTAGGTAAGCAGTTGGCAAGTTGGCTAGATCTAGTGCATTTGCCACAAATGTAATTCGCCATATGGCTGTCTCACATAACTGGTATACACTCACTACCCTGAAAAACTTTGGTGATCACTTACCTTTATGAAGGGACTCGAGGAATTAGATGGTTTTCAGACCTGAAGAAAATATTCCTGTTGGGAAAGCGTATGAAAAATTTACATTCTTCTGCACTTCACTGTTATTATTAGAGAGAGGCATGGATTCTGAGTAGTTACAACTGTTATCTTGTAGGCTGTGTGTCTTAGTGCCACACTGCCTTCCTCAGTTCCAGGAGAAATCAGCAACGGCATTACTAACACAGGCAAGATGGACCATTCGTGGTGTGCTCTATAAATATTTGTTAAGCAGGGATCAGTTTGTTGCTGCATTTCTTGCAGTAGAGTTTTAAAATGCAGCATTTTGCATTTATGTCACAAAGCTTACCCACTGTCTAGAATTAGTTTGCAGGTAAATGGATCATGGGTACCTTATTGCTGCATTGCTCTGACCAGGGTACTTTGCCATTTTGATCTTTACAGATGAGCCAGGATGTGCACTTTCCATAACGAGATCTGCTGGCCTGTGCCTTGTGTGACACTCACCACCCACTTAAGCAATTTAGCTGCTTGTTTGCTCTCTTGCCCGCCCTTTTCTTGGTCCACCGTGTCATTGCCATTAGCACTAATGGGCCACGCTAACCAGACAGTAATTGACTCTTTAAGAGCTAGGAGGCTGAGATACTGCTGCTTCTCTTTCCCTCTCTATTACAACAGTTGTCAGAAAAGTTTGCAGGACTTTGGTTAGGATGGGAGTTCTCCTTCCTGAAGCAAAATTGCTACCCTGAACTGAATATAAGATTAGTTAAAATGACCGTATTTAAACAAAAATCCTTAAAATCTAGAGGGTCGCTTGAAGTATAAGCTAGGAAACAAATGGAGTGCGGCACAAGTAGGCCAAGCGAGACCTGACTGACTAGGGCAGCCAGCCGCTTATATTTTTCGCGTCTGTTCCGTTCCTGTACAAAGTGAGAGGTGTCGAGGTTTGGGGGTTTTTTAAATACAAAATGGAGTGTGTGAGTGTGACATGAAATTCTCCCCATGTATAACCTCACTGTGCTGTTTCTTCACCCATCCACCCCTCCCCCACAGTCCAATTCACTTCCTTTTGTCAGAGCTGAGCTAGGAGAAAAATGCTTCAGGCCAACGGAATACGGTGAAGTGAGGTGGGGGAGAGGTTCTTACTGTTGCACTTTTATTTTTGCAGAAAAGAGACACACACCCCATCCCATTTCACTCCCATACCTAATATGTGAATGGAATAGACACATGAATAAATTATATATGGCTGCCCTTGCCACATCTAGTTAGATCCACTGAGGAGAAAAAAACGCTAGTGCACATAGGTGTTCTTGTCATTCTTGAGCACCCAAATTCTTTCTGTCTAGTACATTTTTAGCTTGCCTTTCCTCTGAGGACCACCCACATTCTATCTAGCACATGGTTCTCCATTTCCATTTTATCCTCACAACAACCTTGTGAGGTTGGTTAGGTTGAGAGATGACGACAGACCCAAGGTCTTCTACCAAGTTACATGGTCAAGTGGGGATTTAGAGTTGCCAGGTCCTTAGCTTGCACTAGTGGGGGTGGGGCGATATTGCTGCTAGGCTTCCCAAGTCCCCCCGGGGGGCGGGGAAACCCCCGCCCCAGAGGCTCCCGCCACCATCGGAATGGGCCCTCGGGGGAACTCCACCCCGACGTGCGCGTCACTTGGAAGTGACGCGACCACAGCAATCCGAGGGAAAACTGTGGTTTTCCCTCGTATGGCCATGCCCCCGCCCCCAGCGTGCCTGCCGTCGTCACGTCACTTCCGGGTGACGTGCATGCGGAGCGCACACCAGACGCCAGCCAGGAGCCCCCCGCTCCGGCAGAAGATCGACTTGGCAACCCTAATTGCTGCGCATTATGTTCCCAACATGATGACATCATGCAGAAGTAACGTCATCACACCAGGGACCTTGCATGGTGATGTGCCGGTTTTTGGGCAAACTTTATGGTAAAGAGCGAGTTTGGAATAGTGGTTAGGAACATGGACTCTAATCTGGGAGAACCAGGTTTGATTCCCCAGTGCTCCACATGCAGCTGCTGGGTGACCTTGGGCAAGCCATAGTTCTCTTCAGAGCTGTTCTCTTAAGAGCAGTTCTCAAAGAGTTCTCTCAGACCCACCTACCTCACAGGGTGTCTGTTGTGGGAAGAGAAAGGGAAGGAGATTGTAAGCTGATCTGAGACTCCGAGTGAAGGGCAAGGTATAAATCTAATCTCCTCCTCCTCCTCTTCTTCTAAAATTGGGCTCAGACCATAGAGTTTCACCCCAAAACCAGAGCATCATCACGTGATGTCCCCAGCATTACTTCAGTGTGATGTCATCCCATTGGGGACTTTGTACAGGGTCGTAGCTGTTGGGGGCGTGGCTTCCCCCTGCCAGCCAACCAGTTGGCTGGTAGAAGCCCGCAAAATCGGGGGATCCCCTGCTCCCACCTGGGGACTGGCAACCCTGTGGGAGATTTGAATTCAGATTTCCTGGATCCTAGACTGACACTCTAACCTCTATGCTACATGTTGAACAGGAAAAAAATTAAATTATTGTATGGCATTGTGTGTGGTATGGCCAGGAGGTCCTAGGACTGTTTGGCAGCCTGAAGCTCGAGCTCTTTTTTTAGCATTATGCAGTGAGCTAGGCTTATTGGGGGGGGGGGGGCTGGGAGAGCTGTAACTGACTCAAGGTCGCCCAGCTTGGCTTCAAGTGGAGGAGAGCAGGATCGAACCCAGTTCTCCAGATTAGAGTCCATCGCTCTCAACCACTACACCATGCTGGCTCCCTTGTTGAACAGAAAATGGCAAGGCATACAACTAGGCCCCATGATCAAAGAGCAAAGTGCACATCACTGTTGCCACTAGTGCAAGGAAGCTGCCATGCAGCACAAAATGAAACACAAAAGGTTAAAAAATATTAGTTTTTCTATCAGATTTATATTCCACTCCCTCTCCCCTGAATGGGACTCCAGGCAGCTAAAAGCATTTAAAATATACCCAATAAAAACAGTACAAAGGATACAATAAATAAACTTTATGTTAAGTCGGTTACTTAACAAAGAGTCAGAGAGTGATTTCAGCAAAAGATCCGCTTTATTCAGCAACTTGTAATTCAACTCCAAACAGATCAACATGAATAGCCAGAACAGCTTTTACATTGCAGCTGTTCTGCTTTTAAACTCTCCCGGCTAATGTAGCCACGCCTACTGTACATTTACCAACCAATAAGGCTGCATACATAAGGACCAATCACGGACATTCCCGCTCAGGGAGCTTGTTGATAGTGATTGGTTAGGTGCTTCCTGGGCCAGCAATGTGATTGGATGTATTTGGATCCTAGCCCAGGACGAAGCTTAACATAGCATTTCAATTAGATGTTTTCATCACACATTATGCATTCAATAGCAGCTTATTGAATACATTACACTTTAAAAATATGGAACAATAAAAAATCTATCCCAGTTAAAATCTATGTACTATCAAGCAGGATAGGATGCATGCATGGTTACCAGCTACATGGTGGATCACCAGGGCTTTTTTGTAGAAAAAGCCCAGCAGGAACTCATTAGCATAATAGGCTATATCCAACAGCAGTCACTCATTAGCATATTAGGCCACACCCCATGCCTTCCCTTGGCTTGCCTGGGCAAGCTGGCCCTTGGACAGCCCGGGGAAGGCTTGGGGAGGCATTTAAATGCCTCCCCGATCCTTCCAGGGGCCCCCCAGCCCATCTGCCTCGGAGTCTCCGGGGGGGTTGCTCTCCAGGCCTTCCCTCTGTAGCCACACATGCAGAGGTTTTGGCTGTAGTGGGCGTGGCCAACTCTGAAGCCAGTCGGAACTCCGTTCCTGTGCGTTCCTGCCCAAAAATAGCCCTGTGGGTCACAATCACTCAAAGGCCTCCCCAAAAAGAGTGGCCTTGCATGCCCTGCAGACCCGAGGGAGGTCTTGCAAGGCGTGCACCTCTTCAGGAAGCTGGTTCTATGGGACGGGGGCCACTGCTGAGAAGGCCCTCACCCTTGTTGACGCAAGGCAGACAGTTCACGGACCAGGGATCTTCAATAAATTCCTATATGAAGAGCAGAGAAGATGGGGTGGATCATGCCGGGAGAGGTGGTCCTGAAAGTATGAGGGTCCCAGGCTGTTTAGGGCTTTAAAGGTAAGTACCAACACTTTGAATTGGCACTGGAAACTAATTGGGAGCCAGTGCAGCTTCCATAGGATAGGTGTTATATTCACTGACCAGGATGCTCCTGTCAGCCATCTGGGAGCTGTGTTCTGGACCACCTGCAGTTTCTGAATCATCTTCAAAGGTAGCACGGCATATAGTGCATTACAGTAGTCCAGTCTCGAGGTGACTGTTGCATAAATTACCATGACAATATCTGCCCCAAACAGATAGGGAGCCAGTCGGAGTGCTCTGCAGATATGGTAAAACACAGTCTTTGTCACTAAGGACACATTTGTCCATGGAGAGTAAAGAATCAAGCCACACCCCAGACTCCTGACAGAGTCGACCATAGAAAGTTGAACCCCATCAAAAGTCAGTAGAAGTGACAACCGCAGCTGTCCAGGTTCCCCCAGCCACATGATCTCTGTCTTAGATGGATTTAGCCTGAACCACTAACTCTCACCAAGCCATTCCACCACTGCATCCAGGCAGGAGGCCAAGACCAGAATTCCAGGTACCTGTCGCTCTTCAAATAAGAGGTAGAGCTGGGTGTCATCTGCATATTGATGGCACTCCACTCCAAACCTCCTGATAGTCATCACCACAGGGCACATACAGATGTTAAATAACATTGGGGAAAGAATCAACCTCCCCGCAGAACTCCACAAGTCAGGGGAATGTATTGTAACCTAATGCCTGGTTGTTGACCGTCTAGAGGAACTGGTTGGCCACTGTGTGAGACAGGATGCTGAACTACATGGACCATTGGTCTGATCCAGCAGGGCTCTTCTTACGTTCTTATTTTGGTCCAAGGAGATCTTCAGGAGCACTGAGCACTGAGACAACTATGATAAAATATCTCCTCAGCAAAACTGTGCAACATAGAACAGCAGTAACTGGTATCTGAGAGTGCATTTTTACCTCTCCCTTCCTCAAAAAGGCTCATGGTGGGGTACTTGGATCTCCCCTCCTCTGTTTTATCTTCAGAAAAACACTGTGAGGTTGATTGAGCTGAGAGAGAATGACTGACCCAAGGTCACTCCATATCTTTTGTGGCAGATATGAATATGAACCCATGTCTCCCAGGTTGAAACCTTCAATGCAAACTAGAAATCTTCAATGTGAACTAGAAATGTTCCCTGACTATTTTAAAGTGGTGAACAGCAGCTCCCTTTCTGTGAAATGGGGCAGGATGTTGCACTATTGGTCCTCCAGGCCCATACTAGTGTGCTCACAATGCTCAAAAAAAATGCAGGCCTTTTAGCATTTGGAAGGTTCCTCCAAGCTGCATCCTGCTGGGCTTGTGTGCTGTATTGGAGTGGGGTTTACTAGGGTTGCCAACCTCCAGGTGCTGGCTGGAGATCTCCTAAAATTACCATTTATCTCCAGGCAATAAAGTTCAGTTCCTCTGATGAAAATGGCTGCTTTGGAAAATTCTTGAAGATTTGAGGGTTGGCCATTATGGGTTGGAACATTATGGCAGTATATCCCGCTGAAGTCCCTCCCCTTGCCAAACCCTGCCTCCCTCAAATCTTCAAGAATTTTCCAACCCATAACTGGCAGCCCTATGTTTGCTGTCTGGTTCAGGGTGATGAAGGAGCCAAAGGCCAGGCTGTGTTGGTACTCTCTAATCAAGGTCAGACTCGTAACAGATGGCCCAGCACATGGTGCAGTGACCAGGGCTTCTGTTTTCCTCTTAGTTCAGTGCTTCTAGCATATGGAACAAAGCAGGTACTGATTGCTGTTGAAACAGAGGAGGGGAGAAAGCATTTTAAAAGACAGTGACGATCAAAGGAAATCAAGATTAGACTTGAAAAGAGAGAAGGGGCATAGGCAAAAAATGGATACCAGAGGGAAAAGAGCAAAAAGAGGTGAGGCCAGAAAATGGAAACATAGGAAATGAGAAACGTGTATAGAAGAAAGTGGGATGGTGTGGGTGGGCATAACATGGGACTGAAATACAGAGGAGAAAACCACTAAGCGAAAAGGAGAAGATAATATCAGAAACTGGAGAGGTTGCACTGGATTCTTCACACACTGCACCAGGGCCCCCAGTAATTAATGCCATATGCTTGATAACGCAAGTCATCTGTTCTCTGGGCCCTAAACTGACAGCTGATCTCAGCAAACAGGTGGGGAGCCACAGGGACTTCTTCTTGGAGGCTCCCTGTCTTTAATTAATGTCATTATTTTGCTATCAACAATAGGGAGCTGCGTTCCAAAAGTGAATCATTTGGAACAAGTTTCAAAACCTGTTTCAAATGCCAGGGCTTGATCCTGGATGTATAAATTAGTAACAAAAAAGGAGCATCTCCCTGGACACATACAGTATGGCCACTGCTTCTCCCATAAATCTGTTTAGCATCAGGTCAGAAACTATGTCCAAACAGGTGGTCATCTCGTTCTTCCTTGTTTTTCCTCAACCGCTACAGCAGATGGTATATCTTGAGATGATGATGATGGCAATGTCTCTTGAAACATATCTAAAGGGGCCAACTGAAGACCTGAATTGACCCCATTATGATCAGGCCCAACCTCATTTTGGATTAAGGTAAAGGTAAAGGTTTCCCTTGCTTGAAAGCCAGCCGAATCCGACTCTAGGGATGCGGTGCTCAGCTCTGTTACCAAGCCGAAGAGCCAGCGCTGTCCAGAGACTTCTCCGTGGTCATGTGGCCAGCATGACTAGACGCCGAGGCACATGGAATGCTGCTGCCTTCCCACTGAAGCAGTACCTATTTATCTACTTGCAATTTCTTGCTTTTGAACTGCTAGGTTGGCATCTTGCTCAGAACTAATTTCACTCCCACTAGAATACACGGGTACCAAATGGGAAGCAATCCATACATGGCCATCCGACAATCTATAGGTATATGGTCCTTTCTTCCTCACAATCTCACATGCTTGCGGGTAATACACTGACAACCTCCTATGCATAATATTTCGTTACATAAAAGTTTTGAACTGCTTGTCGCCAATCTCTTCTGTATGTTCAATCATGCTTCCAAGTCAAATTCCGAAATCTGTTTATTAAGGTCTCAGCCAAATAGCAATTAAAAAATATTCCTACAACTGCATTTGCTCCCACTTCCTACATCCGACTTATATACATCTCTTCCCATAACCACAGTTCTCTTAAAGAAACATACACACACCTTCACCACAAGCAGGTATATCGCCATAGCCCTGACCCGGATGGCCCAGCCTAGCCAAATCTCACTGGACTCGGAAGCCAAGCCGGTTTAGCCCTGCTTAGTATTTTGATGGGAGGCCACCAAGGAATTCCAGGGTTATTATGCAGAGGCAGGCAATGGCAAACCACTTCTGAATGTCTTTTCTGGAAAACCCTATGGGGGTTGCCATAAGTCAGCTGTGAATTGATGACACTTTACACACACATATTGCTATAACATTGCCTAGTATCTATTTTTTTTAAAAAAAACATGGGACATGCCCAGTGTGCGTGTTCTGTTGCTGCTGCAAATACCTCTGAAAATCAAACTAGACAGGTGTCCTCGAGTTTGCCCCGGGAATTCTTTCTGTAATAAAGTTTGTCAAGAACTTGTCAGACTCAAAACAAACCCTTACTTTCGTGGAAGAGGAGGGGTTGGTTAAGGCTTATCATCTTACAAACAGATTTACCCCATGATCCAAGGAAAGATAGCGGCAAGTTGTAGAGAAACACTGCATGCATTAAATTATCTTCCAAGCCCTGTGCTCAAATCCTTTCACAGAGGAGCTTTCCCCTCCACTTTAATAGCGGTTTAGCTTCCTAATCCCTTCCTATATTTACTTGTTTAAATATATTAGCAGCAAGTGAACTCCCATTTCCATATGATGGAGGATATTGGCCTCCTAAGGCAGTGTGGGCAATGTAATGAAAGGATGCAGAGACTTTAGTAATAGACTTTGGTTACATCTCAGACTTAACCACCTTTTGCCCATGGGGGACAACTATTAACCATATGATGGGGGGGAATTTGTTCCTCAAAATCACTGTGTCAGTCAAAGTGTCAGTTAATCACTGTGTCAGTTAAAATAAGTCAAATTATTCATCACAGCCAGGGGTCATTTCGTAGAAAAAGAGCTAGGGGGACTCATTAACATAACTCATTAGCATATGCCACACCCCCTGACATCACCGGAAGTTGTCCTCCCCACAGCCGGCGGCGACCTCCAGCGGGCACCAGCAGGGAGCTCCAGGCCCCGCCCTCCCGCACCTCACCCGGGGGGATGGCGTCCCCCTGCGTCCCCCCCCAAATGACCCCTGATCACAGCCATTTAAAATGTGAGCTAGAGGGGATCATGATCCATGTAGTATACTTGGGGAGAGAGGAAGAATATCAAATCATGTAAAGGTGGAAAGAGGTAGTATGTGTCCCGCTTTATAGCACCGTGCAAAGTCATGGCTTAGCAGTGAAGCATTTGCTTGGCATGCAGAAAGTCCCAGGTTCAATCTCCAGCATCTCCAGTTAAAAGGATGAGGAATAGGTGATGTGGAAGACCTCTGCCTGAGTCCCTGGACAGCCACTGCAAGTGTAAGTAGGCAAATACTGACTTTGCTAGACCAGTGATCTGATTCAGCATAAGACAGCTTTATAGGTTCATGTGACTGCCCTTTCTATAACAGCAGACCCATTTGGATTATCTGTGTTTGTAAAAAGGCGTCTAGTTTTCATTTGAAGTCTCTAAGTAATACAAAAATATCTACTGCTTACCTTGGCAGTCTTTTGCGTAGGTCACTAATCTTCTCTATAATGTGCATGTGAAGAGCTTCTGTATGTCTATTGGCATTCCTTTATATGCACCTTGGAGAGCCACTGTGTGTGATTATTTATCTTTCTCCAATTCCTGTTTACATGCCCAGCCTGTGTCCACTGCTGATGTTTTTTATGAACCACCTAAGTCTTTCTGAGTTATTTTGGTTTAACAGGAGCTCAGGTTTTTTTTATTATATACACAAAATCCCATCTGCCTCTTTTTCTGACCTCCAGGGGGGTACATCAACGCCACCGCATTTCAGGAAACGAATCATTTCACTCAATTACGCCAAATGTGAACAAACAAGGGGGGGAGATGGGGGAGAAAAAGAGAGAGTAGAAAGAGCGGGAGAAAACAGTCACTGCAATTCGATGGGTCTACCTCCTTGCCTTTCAAAATGCATCTCCCTGACAACTGCTTTTATCAGCGGTTTTGACATATGTGTTTGGCCAGAGATAGCAGAGCTGAGTGATAGATCTCAGTGAGCAGCCTTTGGGTTAGAAGTATGGAGGGGGTGAGGCTAGGGCCTAGTGCCGGGGAGGAAGAGCTGATTCAGCAGCTAGAACAAACTTTGATATTTAATAATGCATGAAACGAATTAGGTGCTGACAGCTTTCAAGCTCGAAGCCTTCTGTGTGTAATTACCTGCTGTTGAACTTACAAAATGTCTTACTTTTGGAGAGGAGTTGGGGCACATTATGATTAAGCATTTATGTAGTACTCCTGATCTGCAAAAGGGTTGATAATCCTCCTTTTATTCATCTTTACAATCGCCCTGTGAAGTTAGTTGCTGTTACTCCTGTTTTGCAGATTTAGATCTGAGACCAAAAGATAGACTTGCCTAAATGGTTGAGCTGGAATTTGAACTTATGTTTCTCAGGTCCAAACAAATTTGTCACTGAACTAACTATTGTCTCTTGGCCCAATTTTTGCTCATACTAAATAAATTCCAGAGGAAGTAGCCATATTAATCTGGTACAACAAAAACAATGAAGAGTTTTCTGGCACTATAAAGACTGAGCAATTTATTGTAGTATAAACTCTGGGGTTGGATCTAGCTAGACTTTTTTCTGCTGCAAAAAGGAGGAGGGGGTAACCTTTGGCCACCCAAAAGACTAGGAATCATGGGACGTACATGGGCAAAAGACATGCGTGACCGGGGGGGGGCTATTTTAAAGAGGGGAATTAGATAAGATATAGCAAAAAGTCCCCAAACAGCTGGCTAGATTCAACTCCTTCATTTCATTAGATACATGGTTGCCTAAGCAAGTAGGTAGAAGTACTCTGAGTGCAGAGAGAAAAAGACAAAAATTCTGTGAGATGCCAAAAGATTAAGCAATGCAAGAGATAACAGTAAGTTTGCCACAGTAACAGACAGTATAAATTAATTCAATATTCATTCACATAAATACAAGATTCAGTTGGCACAGGTGTGACCCACTCCTAGAAGCCACTTGAGATTGATAGGCATAGCAGCCATGTAAACAGACCTTTAAAGAGGGACAGTTTCGGCATCTAGTGATCTAGTCATTCTCAGGATTTGTTGCCAATTAAATTCAGTCACAAATTTGCTATTGACCTCCAGTATGCAACTTCATGCTGGATCCTCATTTAGAAGCTTTTGGTGATTGATAATTTGTCCATTTTCTTGTATAGACACTACTGTTTTGCCCTCTGTAAATTGAGGAAGGGCATTGTTACATTCCATGATAGTATTCCCCAAATGGATATGGAAACATAGCTGACTCCGGGCTTTGTTCTAGGGGGTTGTTTCTGGGTTTGTATCTCCACTATTTGTTTATTTAGAAATTTTCTGTGCCACCTCTCCAAAGAACGTGCTTGAGGAGGCTTACAAAGTAAAACATAGTAGAAACATAAAACTCAATAAAAGTGGTTAACAGTAAATAAACTATTACAAACCCAGCCAGAGCATTAAAAAAGCACAAAACAGAGGTGTCACACTCATTTGTTATGAGGGCCAGGCCATGTGTGCCATAAAACATAATGCCAGGTACCAGAGATATACACTTTTTAAGCGACTCCAGCTGATAAGCACCACGTTGGTGTGTCCTCAGTGCAAGGCCCTGGGGGGGTGCAGAGGTAAACCCACATGGGCAGACTGGAGACCCAGCCAAACAGCGCTGGGCAGTTACTCAGTAGCAGGACTAGGCCCCTGATGTATGGAAGAAACTGCAAAGAACACCCCCCCCCCCAATCGCAGCTGCTGCATGGGTGTGTGTGAATATGATGAATATGGTGTGGCAAATGGGGTTCAATGTGGCCAAGTGCAAGGTAATGCACATTGGAGCCAAAAATCCTAACTATAAATGCATGTTGATGGGGTCCGAACTGGCAGAGACTGACCAAGAGAGAGATCTTGGAGTTGTAGTAGATAACTCACTGAAAATGTCGAGACAGTGTGTGACTGCAATAAAGAAGGCCAATGCTATGCTGGGGATTATTAGGAAGGGTATTGAAAACAGATCAGCCAATATCATAATGCCCCTGTATAAATCAATGGTGCGACCTAATTTGGAATACTGTGTGCAGTTCTGGTCACCACACCTTAAAATGGATATTGTAGCTTTGGAAAAAGTGCAGAAAAGGGCAACTAGCCCCCCTGCCACACGGGGGGAAATTGATACGGCCAAAAGAGAGACGCGGCGGCGGGATCAGACAGATCCCATGAGCCACCACGCAGTTGCTCCCTGGCACGATCAGATGCCGGGGGGAAAGCGACGGAAGGGACCGCGAGGCAGCCGGCTGCGCATGTGTGTGCATGCGCAGTTCGGCTAGGAGCCTTGAATTCTCCTGAAGATGGGTGCTCCAGCGATCCGACGGCCGCGCTTGCTGCGGCGTTTTCAGTTAGTGCTAACTTTTTGTTGGGGTTTTTTTACTGCGCGGTTTAGGCCTGAAAGGAAGGATCGGGGACGGGTACGCACCGATTCCCAGATGTTGCGGTGTGATCGCGCCCGTTTGCTGCGCCCCCGATCCGTCCCTCTTCCGGGCCTAAGCCTCCCGTGTGACCGGGGCCTAGAATGATCAAAGGGTTGGAACACTTTCCCTATGAAGAAAGGTTAAAGTGCTTGGGGTTCTTTAGCTTGGAGAAATGATGGCTGAGGGGTGACATGATTGAGGTTGATAAGATTATGTATGGGATAGAGCAGGTAGAGAAAGAGGTACTTTTCTCCCTTTCTCACAATACAAGAACTCGTGGGCACTCCATGAAATTGCTGAGCAGTTGGGTTAGAACAGATAAAAGGAAGTACTTTTTCACCCAAAGAGTGATTAACACATGGAATTCACTGCCACAGGAGGTGGCGGCGGCTACAAGCATGGGCAGCTTCAAAAGGGAATTAGATAAGCATATGGAGCAGAGGTCCATCGGTGGCTATTAGCCACAAGGTATAGATAGGGACTCCGGGGCAAGTGATGCTCTGTCTTCTTGGTGCTTGGGGGGGTCAATAGTGTGAGGGCTCCTAGTGTCCTGGGCCCACTGCTAGACCTCCTGCTATCACCTGGTATTTTTGGCCACTGTGTGACAGAGTGTTGGACTGGATGGGCTGTTGGCCTGATCCAACATTGGCTTCTCTTATGGTGGCAGCACTGGCTGCCAGCAGACCCCAATGGAGGATTGTCTGCACTAGGGCTGCCAAATCCCCCCAGGGGGCGGATTTCCCCCCGCTTTGGAGGCCCGATTTCCGCCGTGGCGGAATCGGGCCCCGGGGGGAACTCCGCCCCCTGAAGCTGCGTCACCTCTGGTACGTACGACACGTTGGGGGCGTGGCCGTACGGCACGTTGGGGGCGTGGTCTAAATCGTCGAGGGGTGGGCCACGCCCCCAACGTGCCCTACATCCTGCGTCACACCCGCGGCCAGCTCCCGGACCCAGCGAACGCTCCCCCGCCGGTGAGTAATTACGATTTGGCTACCCTAATCTGCACCTTCCCCATGTGCAAATGCCAATCCCTGCAGCCATCAGGGACAGCATCCTCAGAGCTGCATGCCGAGCAGAGAGTAATGCAACCTCACCTTGGAACCCTGAGGTGGCATGAATGCAGCTGCGGTGGCTCCCAACTTCCCAGTGAGGCTGCCACTGAAGTGAAAGGGTTCTGCTAGACTGCTGCAGACAAGGTTGTTCCACCATGCTGAAGCCACGATCAGAGTGGCTCCACCCACTCCCAAGCCGCCTCCTGTTCCCTCCCTCGCACCAGTTGCTTGCAGGCCAGATAAGAGCTCAGGACAGGCCTGTTCCAGCCCCCAGGCCTTATGTTTGGAACCCCTAGTATAAAACATCAAGCAGCTTAACACAAGTTTCATAAAACATTTCTCAGGCTAGAAGCAGAGTCCCAAAATGATGTTTTAAAAACCAATTAAAAGCCTAGTTAAAAAGAAACATTTTGGCCAGGTGCTTAAAAGAGCTGGGTAGATGTAGGGACGGCGGAAGACAGGAAGGCCTGGCGTGATCTGGTCCATGGGGTCGCGAAGAGTCGGACTCGACTGTGCGACTGAACAACAACAACAACAAAAGATGTAAGGCAAGACACGAGGGGAAAGGCATTTCCACAGGCAAGGTGCCTTGATTTTTAAAAAGCCCTTTCTCTGGCTACTACTCACCTGACCTCTGAAGGTGGAGAGAGAGACAGAGAGAGAGAGAGAGAGAGAGAGAGCAGGGCTCTTGAGGAGCTATGGTTGCCAGCCTCCAGGTGGGACCTGGAGATCTCATGGAATGACAACTAATCTCCCGGTGACAGAGATCAGTTCCTCTGAAGAAAATGGATGCTTTGGAGGGTGGACTCTATAGCATTATATCTTGGTGAGCTTCCTCTCCTTCCCAAACCCTGTCCTCCCCAGGCTCCACCCCCCAATGAGGCTTGGTGTTGGTCCAACGCTTGGTGTTGGTCCACGCTTCCCCAATGAGGAAGGTGTTGACTGGCAGGCTACTTTTGATTTAAGCTGCCATGAGGCTCTTTGTTGACTCTACCCTTTAGCAGTGACAAAGCAGCAAAAGCTTCACTATTCTTGGCCCCTGATTCGTCAGTCAAGGAATTGTCACTTCAGTGCACTTAAGACTTACCCAACAAACTTTCTTTTCTATGCCCAAGAACTTCCAAGGTTTTAAAACCATGATGTTTTGTTTACATTCTTATCCATTTCTCCAAGTAATATCACCTCTTTCTGCTATTTACCACTTATTTTTAAATGTATAAACATTCAAGAGCCCTTGATTCTTTTCAGGTGGATCATGTTGCTTAGAAGTTGTCATAAAATGCCTCTTCGCCTGTAAAAAGAGAAGGAGGGGGTTGAACTGCAGCATCTGAGCTGTAACCTTGAGATAGGATGGCTAAACAAGCCTTCTTTCACATCACTCTCCTAACAATGGGGAGGGGGGGTTGTTCAATCCCTAGCCTGGCTTCAATTTAAGAGCAATGGGTTGGCACGTTTGGGACAGTATGGTTGGGGTCACACACGTGACGTGAGATAAAGCGGGGGGGGGAGCAAGGCTATTTCCTACAGAGGAATTTGACCCGCGGTTGCACGATCACACAGTCCTTGGAAGCTGCAGGCACAGCCCACCACTGCATGATCAGAGGCAACAGCGTGTGAGTCAGGTTTTGTTGGGTTTTTTTGCTGTTTTGCTGTTTGTTTCCAATGCACTTAAACGAGGAATCGATGAATCGCATCTCCACCCTGAGGGCTCTCTATGGAGTTTGCGATGATTCACATACTGAGAAGAGGGGGGGGGGACAACGGCATGGAGTCAGGATGGCCTGATAAGACCATCCCGACACCATGAGAGCACGCTGGAGTGATCAGACACCGGAAGGTCCATCCCTGGCCCTTCGCAACCCGTTTACTACCAGATTTCCCCTGGTGTCTTTTAACTCCGCTTCTGCGGCAGAGCAGAACGGGTTGCTGATGGCTACGGGGCACTTCCCAGATGTTGTTGTCTGATTGTACCCTTTAAATCCGCCCAGCATTCGCGCCTATAGTGGGTCTAATTGTGCGTACGGTTGCAGCCTATGGTAGACTCTGACTCATGGTGGGACCATTGACATGATGGAGACAGCAGGCAGGCATATTCCAGGTATGTTATGAATATATGTTCCCCATAAAGAAACAGAACATTGGAGTGATTACTTGCAGGTACTCATGGGGCTAGTCTCAGGTGTGAATTCTACCTGTGGTGTTGTTACATCAACCAAAACCCAATGCTTTCCAAGGAAGTCATTCCACACATTCAACTGCCAATCATCAAAAGTGCAGTAGGAAAACATAGAGAAATCAACTGCAAGGTGTTCTAGTAAGACAGATCCAGACATTAATGTGAAGCAGTGGTCATGTTGCACAGAAATGCTAACTTGTAATGCACATGCTATAAACAAGTTCACTCCTTCACTTTCACATGATCACTTTAGTGGTCACTTCCCCTGAATGTGTGAGAACCAAGCTGGAAGACAATAACCCCACCCTGTCAGAGCTTGGCTCTCACCTGTGATATGATGACCGTTACCAAGGTGATCCCTAGATTTTTAGGCATCCTGGAGAAAAACGGAGGTGTGCTCCTCTACTCTTTACAGATAGCAGGAAGGGAAAAATTACAGATGTGACATCACCTCTCTTGGGTCAACAGAAGTAGAGTAATGTAGGCAGCGAGAAGTGTACCTAATAATAACTATCTCCTTCTGGTCTCTTACTAGACGAGACGCATTTTTCCCATCCAAGGAGTGAGCCTACCCTGACTATCAGTTAAGTGGAACATTTGAATTAATCCTTATAGTACACTAAGGGTTGCATTATTTCATAAATTTTATAAATTAAACAAAAGTCTAGTTTTATAAAGTAGACAAAATAAATAATACCTTTAAATAAGCAATTTCTAGTCTGACCCATGAAAGAGTAAAATGAGCATCACTTATAAACCAAACCAGTTTATTTACTGGTTAAAATATCCATTACACTGTTTCAAATAAATGTGGCAATTTCATGTGATTTAATGAAGGGAAAAGGTTCTGTTGTCAGACAAACCATTTATTGTTCAGGGTGGAAATCATCTTGAATGCATCACGTGAATCGAGGTAGGAACATAAATTGTTTATGACAGTGCCATCAGCCCGGAAAACGCTTCCACGGAGACCACTCTGAATTTTAATATGATTAATGAATTAATCGATGAATTATACCAATTAATTCTATCAGCTCTAATCCCTTTTGCTTAATGTTCTCGAGCAAGACTAAGGGTATTTGGATTTTGCTTTTGTTCTTGTTTTCTGTGTCATCATGCCTCAGTTCTTGCTTTTGTAAACTGTAGCTAGCAAAAGCCAGCCAGCCATAAAAAAGAACTTATTACTGTTCTGCCATTTGCCCAAAAAGATACAGAAAAATATACAGGTAGCATTCCACCTAGGAAGCTCAGATAATTTGCTCCCACCTTTCTGTACTCAGGCCATTGAATCTAAACTCACTGGGATAACTAAGAAGCCCTTGAATGCTTATATATTTATCATTTATTTCTCGGTACATGTAGTTAACCATTAACTTTATTTTAAACACACCAATCTATGGGTGTTGTGCTTTCTTTTATTGAATTATGATGCCCATGGTCATAAACAGTTACAAAAGGTGTTTTTTCAACCCAGATTTTGTAATGTGCCATTGATTTCAGTAGGGCTTACACCAAAGTGTAAGTGCTTTGAATTGACAGCCTTTTGAAGAGTACAAGGGCCACTCATATTTTTAGTTCTTTTTTTAAAAAAGAAACAAAATATTTCCTCTACTGTCAAGGGTGAGGAAGCTATGCTGGATCAGCACTTGTGTGTGCCTCACTCACAACCCAGTTGGCATGTACCCTTCTATTTCTCAGAACAGTTCTGCCTGCCCTGAAAGGTCATGCAGGTGGAGAGGGTTTTTAAAAAGCTCAAGCACTTGTGTCTTCCTTCACTTGGGCAAGCATGCAGGAGAGACACAAAGATGCCTGGTGTGAGTCCTTGACTCACCAAAGACAATAGAGGATCTTATTGATTTCCAAGAAGGAAACCCAACATTGGAGTCAAATCTCTATAAGGGTCAGGAGATGCACAACTCACTAACTCACCCTCTCTTAATGCTTCCTAACACCATTAAAGGCCATTCTAAGGCCTTATACTGAATCAGACCATTGGCCAATCAACGTCAGTATTGTCTGAGTAGACTGGCAGTGGCTTTTCAGGACTTTGGACTGAGGTCTTTCACATCACCTACAACCTCATCCTTATTGAAGATGCCAGGGATTGAACCTGGGACTTTCTGTATGCTGAGTGGATGCTGTACCACTGACCTATGGCTCCTGCACTTAACAGCCACAGCCTAAGCCCTAAGGGCAATTTCACCAATGCTGCTGCTTAAAATGAGTTTTCTTTTACTGAATTTCTAATGCAAAGCCTCTGATGACCAGAATGCTGAATTGTATTACAAACATCTGCCTTCCTTCCCCTTGCTGTTCTGCATTAACCATTGTTCTGGATGACTCTGGTCAGGCCTGATTCAGGTATAGGCATGCAGTTAAGAAACCCCAGGTGTCTAGTTAGCTTTCCTGTACTGGATCATTTAACTCCTAGCCAGTGGTACTTCTCAGTAGTGCTATAGGTTCATTCTGGCTATAGTACACAAGTAAATGCCGTTAGAGAATCTCTGTTTCCATTCTAAGCTTTTTTATTAAAGCATATGTATTGTGTTCTTAATGTAGACTAAATCCACAAAGCATTATACCTACCTACCTACCTACCATCCATCCATCCATCCATCCATCCATCCATCCATCCATCCATCCATCCATCTATGTTACATAGATAATTAAAGGACAGCAATTACATGAATCCATAAAAGTTTCATATCCCAAAAGTAAGCAGGTCACGGGCAAGGAAGTCCCTTCTGTGAAGAAGCTCCCAATCAATACAACTTCCCATATTTATAGGATTTTAAAATCATCTCTTTACAATAGTTAACGGTCCCACTTGATAAGGGTCACATTCTTGGCTAACTCATTATCTTATAACTTCAAACACCATACAATGTTATCTATACTTCAATTGAGTATGAAACCTCAGATCTTGCTTAGCCTTTTCTTTATACAATACTGAAAAGTTCTGAGCTTGGCAGGTAACTCAGCTCCAAATCAAATCCTTGGAGTTCTCCAGCTGCGGTCACTGTTCTAGCTTTCCTCTTGGATATCTCATCACTGCTCCTGCCTGCACTTATTACCTCCAACAGAGGAGCTTGATTAGCCTGCCCATGGAGCTGTCTGATGGGGCAGCTCAGCACTGACAGAACTTTTAATAAGTCCCAAGAGTCAGATCCTGCTGCCTCCTTAGCCTCTCTACCCTCATTTCCCTCCACAATTGCTCTCTGCCCCCCCCCAAGTCCTTGCCAAAATCAGAATTGGAACCAGAATTGTGTCATGTTGTGCTCATCACAGCGATGAGACAATAGTACCTCCTACCAAGAGAGAAACAGCAGGATGGAAAGAGCCCATTGTGGTATCTCTCCCTTTGCCTTTTCTGCACCACTGTATGCCCTCAGCAAGGAAAAGATGCCAATGTGTTCAGTGTCAGCTTCTGGTTCCCTCAATGACAGCATGTCATTCAAATCCCACTTCCCATGTTGGATAAACCAGGTGGCCCAACTATGAAAGGCCTGACACTTGTTCTGCACTTATCTTTCCCCCATGGGTGAGGAGTGCACTGGTTACAACACGGCACCTTATCCTTTGCGACAGACAAAACAGGTAAATGCCAGAGAGGAAGTGGGTCCAGTGGAGTCTCCTGGCTGCTTCCTGATGACTTGTCAGAGCTGCCCTTTCAGTATTTTCTGTATTCCAAAGGGTATTGATTATGGGGCTAGATATTCTCCCATGGGACTCTGGTGTCTGCTTCTGTAAAGCACTGGGGGCGTTTGTGCTCTCTACTAAGGGTCCCTGGAGGGGATCCATGCTCTGATCAGCAGTCTGATACTGTCACTGAAATCCCCTAATAAAAATGTAGCCTTAGAAGTGCAGCACTGAATATCAGTCATTAGCTTGGTCTCTCCAGTCTCAGTGTGGGGGGTAGGCAACCTACCTTTTTATTAACATGCATGGAGTGATGCTTCATTCCTAACCCTTTCCTACCAGCAAATTCTCAGGGTAGTATAATGGGGAAGCACTGACACACCAGAGGGATTTCATTTTGCACTACTCTGCCTGTGTGAAGAGTTCTGCATCCCTAGTTTCCCTCTCTGCTTTTAATGTTTCTCACTTTCTACGTCTCTCCTTTTCAGGATGGTGGAATATTCTCTGGACCTCCAAAACATTAATTTGTCTGCAATCCGCACTGTTCGCGTCCTGAGGCCCCTCAAAGCCATCAACCGTGTGCCTAGTAAGTCTGCCTTCCTGTTTTCTTAAATACAGCTTCTGCCCCTTGCAAATGCATGCTTCTCTCCTCATGTTTTAGTTTCTTTGGAGAGAGTTTGCCCTGAGTCTTTAGGGGACTAGATCTACTCATCCAGTAGACTCATGCTCTACCAGCTGTATAAGAGCTGTGACTGGCTTTGATCTCCCCTCTCTCTCACACACACACTCTATTTGAGCATAACTGACACAGTTTCACATGGGAGAAGGAACAGTGTTGATAGCAGAAATTGTATGCTAAAATATTAAGATGGAAGCACAGGAATTTCTCATAAATGTGACTTTCCAACAATATTGTATTCACCTGCTATAGCATCACAGTCCCTCTGGAAAGACTGAGTGTCATTAAGTACCATTATACCTCCCAGGCACTCAGCTAGAAACATTTTAACCGTTCAGCTCTCTGATGACCTTGGTTGAGTTTTCCCCTCCCTCCCTCCCTCCCTCCCTTTTTTGAATATTCTTCCTAGATTCTCAGATATAGAATACACACCACAGATTAGAAGGTACAAACAAACCCAAGAGAAGGTTGATGAGGAGAGTCAAGGAAGACGTTTAGATAGGAGTGGAATTCTTGCTAATAAGGAGGGGGGGTAAATGGCACAAATGTGGACAAAACAGACAAGTTGACAATAAGGCAAACAAAAGATCACTAAAAATTAAAATGGTAACCTTTTAACTTAAATTCATAAGAGAAAGGAGATCAGCTAGGAAAGAAGTCAGCAAAGTTGTGAAGAGATAGATGAAGGAGGACAGGGAAAATAAAGAGGTGTTGAATGAATTCTTTGTGTCAGTTTCGCAGTGGAAGATGTTGGGCATACCCACTTCTAAAATGCCATTTTTGGTGCAGATGTCTGAAGAACTAAGTCAAATAGAGCTGACAAGAGATAAAATTCTAGGCTAATGGACAAATTAAGAATTAACAAGTCACTGGGTCCAGACTATGTATCTGAGAGTTCTTAAAGAACTCATGGGAAATACCTCCTAATTAAAAATATGGAGCTTGTCACTAAATTGGCCTGCTTGCTAGAAGACTGGAAAGTAACCAATGTAACAACATTTTCTTTTTTAAAAAAGGAATGCAGCGGTAGCCAGGAAATTACATTTGTCAACTTACATTTATCCCTGGTAAATTGGTGGAAATTTATATTAAAGAATTAATAATACATGTTGAAGAACAAGCCTTGCTGAGGAAGAATTAGCATGGCTCTACAAATGGAGGTCTTTCCTCATAAACCTTTGGAGTTCTTTGAGGGTGTCAACTTTTTATAGATAGGGATGACTTGGTAGACATTTATTTATTAAGAAAATGTATTTGCTGCCACTCTAACAACTGCCCAAGGCAGTTTTCACCATATAAAAGAGAACAGCCAACATAAATTAGATTAACCCAGCCAGCAAGAAAACTGTCTCCGCCCAGCAGTCATAAAACCAACAGTACCATTATCACAGAAAAAAGCATCAAACAACATAAAGGCATACCAAAGCCCAGCATGAAACAGGCATAATACAGAATACAGGTCATAGTCTTCTTAAAAGATAACCTACCAAAAAGTTGGGATGAAACTCAAAAAAGCCTAGGCAAACCAGAGTCTTTAGACTTGGCTCATAAAAATTAACAACAGAGTACGTACCAGGTACATCTCTGAAAAAGGAGATTCAAAAGATGGGTTATCTTCACTGACGAAGTTCCAGTTGTCTCTTGCCCCACTTCCATTGGTAGGGCACAGAGAGCAGTGCTTGAGACCACGATCTTAACTGTCAAGTAGAACAGTACAGGAAGTGGTGATCCTTCAGATGCTCCAGTCCTGAGAAGTTTAGGGCTTTAACTGATAAAGTTCATCGAGATTTTGAATAAAGATTCCTCTGGTTCATAGCTAATCTGGTATGCATAATGGTTATAACCTTCACGTCTTTATAAGATATATTGTATTAAATGTGTTCAAGTTTATATCTCCTTCTGTAATCATTTGTACTGTTCAGTAAAAGAATAAAAATAAATAAAAAAAAGATTGGCATAAACACTTTGAGTTTCAATTGTGTTGTGCCTGGAAAGATAGGCAGCCAGTTCAGCACAGTTGATATGATGAATATATTAGCTTTACTTTATATTTACTTAATTCTCACGAAAGCCTGTCATGGGATAAAGAAAAGAAAGTAGAAGGTAGGAGTAAATGAAAGGAAGCACACCATGGGATCTCCCAAGGATCTGTATGGGGACTGATGTTATTTAATTCATTCATAAATAATCTGAAGTCAAAAGTTTGTGGGTGACACCATGTTTAGAATAGTGAAGAATAATCTCTCCAAACTGGGTAAATTGAGAATACAGTATAAATTGCATTCATTGTAAGAAATGTTAAGTGATGAACATCACAGACACAAACACTACTAATGGGATTTGTAGTGTATGAGTAGGAAATTGACCTTGGGATCATGTTGGATAGCTTATCATGAAATCATTGAGTCAAAGTTCAGCAGTGGTGAAAAAGGGAAATTACATTCTCATTTGTTACAAGGGCTGATCTGACATTAAATATCTCTTTGTTGGGCTGGGCCATGTGTGCCATAAAATGTATCACAAGGTACCGAAGATATAAACTTTATAACAATGATTTCAGATGCCGAATGGCAATAGCAGGCATGATTAAATTAGATGTGATATACAGAGGGGTGGAGATATCAGCATTGGTAATGAGACAGGAAACCTAGGTCTCAGTTTGGTATAGGAGTATTCAGTCCAGGAGGATGCAAAAGAATAAATGGAAATAAGTCTGAAGAACTGAGAAGTGACTTACAAAAGCACATACCCTACCATAATTTTGTTAGTCTTTAAAGGTGCTGCTGGACTCTTACTCTTTCTACCACTATTAGAAACCACAACATTCAAAAACCAGTGGGGGAACATTTTAACCTTCCAGAGCATTCAGTTGCTGACCTAAGAGTAGCAGTTCTCTGACAAAGGAATTTCAAAGGGAAATTAGAAAGAGAGACTGCTGAATTGCAACTAATCATGAAGCTCAAGACAATGCAGACTCCTGGACTGAACTGAGACCTAGGTTTCTTCTCTCATTACCAATGCCTGCTATTGTCTTTTGGCATCTGAAATCCAGCTGTATCTGAGGAAGTGAGCAGTGATTTATGAAAGCTCATGCCCTGCCACAAATGTTGTTAGTCATTAAGGTGCTGCTGTACTCTTGCTCCCTTTCTCTAATAAGGAATGCAAGCTGTGCTGTTAGGTTCCCCCCCCCCAATCTATTAGAAATGGAAAAGGGTATCTCTCCAAGTGCCATGGGATACTCTCTCTCTCTCTCTCTCTCTCTCATACCTGGAATAAAATGTTTTTTGGTCTTAAACACAGGACTCTTCCCCTCCCCATACCTGGAATAAAACTTTTTTGATCTCATACACAGGACTCTTCCCCCCCACACCTGGAATAAAACTTTTTCTTGTCTCAAACACAAGACTCTCCCCCCATACCTGGAATAAAATGTTTTTTGGTCTTAAAAACAGGACTCCCCCCCCACTCTCTCACACCTGGAATATAACTTTTTTTGGTCTCATACCTGGAATAAAACATTGCCGGTCTTCTGAAAAGTCCCACAAGATGCCATTTTCCCCCTCTCTGTGTTTCTCTTTCTCCCCCTCCCTCCCCCTCCCTCAGCCAATGGAAGGAAGGCTTTCTTTCTCTCCTCTGAAGCAGGAAATAGGAGAGACTGGGGGAAAGGAGCTGCAACATTAGAAACAGGAAGCAGGAAGCAGCACAGAGTCAGCTGCTCTCGGGCCAGATTGCCCATGGGCCATATCTTTGACACCCCTGTTCTAGGGATTATTATGAAAGGGTTAAAATTGAATAGACTGTATAAATCTATGGTGTGGCTGCATTTGGAATAATGTATGCAATTCTGGTCATTTCTCAAAAAGAATATAATGTTTGGAAATGTTTCAGAGAATAAGAGGTAAGATTATCGGGAAGTTGGAATATGTATCCCTGAAGAAAGGCTAAAATGTTTAGGGTTTTCAGTTAGGAAAAAAGACTACTAAGGGGGAATATGATAGAAGTTTATAGAAGTATGCATGGTGTGAAAAAGACGAAAGACAGAATTTTTCTCCATCTTTCATAACACTGGAACTTGGATCACCAAATGAAATTGCTTGGAAGTAGATTCAGGAAAGATAAAAAAATAAGAGTCTTTTTTCATACAATGCATAATTAATTTATGGCATTCACTGCTACAAGATGTGATGATGGACATATCCATGGAATGTTAGGTCTTTCATCAGCTATTAACCATGATAATTAGATGAAACCACCATGTTCAAATGCACTGTTGCTCAAATGGTTCACACAATGGCTTTTATATTATATATTATATAATAAATAAATAAAAGATAGATAAGTGAGAACAGATGATATCCCAACAATTTGAGATTCCCTGTAGGCATCTCAGTGCAATATACCAGCACTTTAGTGTTCTATATTTGTTGAGACCTGCTCAGTTCCATGGTGTTGCCCGGGTGACATAAAACTGCAGTGGTCTCATGTTGACTCTGCATGGCAAACTTATAATTCCAGGGAGGCAAACAACCAGAGCAGGTTGCAACCTTCAGATTGTAGGCATGCTACCAATATCTGTCTCTTCCCTGTTAAAATCAGGATTTTGGACTTAGATGTATTCTTAGTCTTATTCAGCAAGTCTCTTCTGAGATTCTTCTGTCCTTATATATCCACTTTGAAATGTATAGTATTTGTCAGTAGTTCTACTTCTCTCTCTCTCTCTCTCTCTATCTCTCTCTCTTTTTTCTTTTTCCTCTTTTCACAAAATGGTCCCTGTATCACAAGCCTTAAGTCATGATCCAGTTAGGTAGCAAATTGGAATGAGAGTTTGAAAACATGAACTGTGTTTAAGAGCCAGTTTGGTGTAGTGGTTAAGTGCGCGGACTCTAATCTGGGAGAACCGGGTTTGATTCCCCACTCCTCCACTTGCACCTGCTGATGTGACCTTGGGTCAGTCACAAGCTCTGGCACAGCTGTCCTTGAAAAAGAGCAGTTTGTGTCAGAGTTCTCTCAGCCCCACCCACCTCACAGGGTGTCTGTTGTGGGGAGGGGAAGGGAAAGGAGTTTGTAAGCCGC
>NW_015171503.1:1993780-1995620 GCF_001447785.1 Gekko japonicus | reverse complement strand
TCTTCTTCTTCTTCTTCTTCTTCTTCTTCTTCTTCTTCTTCTTCTTCTTCTTCTTCTTCTTCTTCTTCTTCTTCTTCTTCTTCTTCTTCTTCTTCGGTTAACACAGTCGCTTTATAATGATAAGTCACTTCCTGTCAACAAGTGATGCCCCAACAGTTTGAAAGTCCCTGTATGCCTCTCGGTGCAACATGCCAGCACTTTGGTTTTCTGCATTTGTTGAATTTCACTTAGTGTTCTGGTGCTGCCTGGGTGAGATAAAGCTGTGGGGCTCCTACGCTGACTCTGCTTGTCAAGCTTTTGGTTCCCCCCGGTCCTCAGGGCTGTTCTGCCCCTCGTAGCTTGAGCTTCCTTTCAACTGCCTCACTGGCATTGACAGGGGAAAATGAATCTCAGGAAACATGGTGGATCCAGTGTTTAAAGACTAAACTTCTTGGACAGCTTCTGATTTTTCTGACCAGCTCATTTCCCTTCCCTGATTGCAACAGGTCTGTATTGTTTGGTTCCCAAACTGTCCAGTCTCTATCGTCTGTAATATCCAATTCAGCACACTGATAACAGTGAGGTTCCAAGTCCAAAACAGTAGTTCTTTAGCCTACTGCCCCTCAGTTCAACATTTTCCTTCCCCTTTCCCTATTTCTTTCCTCTCTCTTCCTCTTCCACCATTCAACTGCTTCTCTCCTCCTTGCCAGTTCCATGGCAACGGTTGCCTGGAGTGATGCATGCTGTCCCGAGCCCTTCCTGGATACCTACATACACATTCAGTAACATCACAGTCCTTCTTTTCCTTCATTCCATCTACCTGAACTTTTCAGCATCTACCACAACCATAATACAAGAAAATGGTTGTGTTGCTAATTGCCTTTTGTAAAACTGAAAGTAGACCTTTGGGAATATGCCCAGTACAGGGTAAAGTAATAGAGCTTACTGTGCTGTACCCAGATTTGTCCTGGCTTTCTTAGTAATTTTACTAAGGTGTAAATTAATCTGGGGAGGGCACCATTAAGGAACATTGAGTCTCAGAGATGTGCAGTAGGCCTAGGCAGAAGGGGCGAGTAAGCTGAGTGTTCTTTGAGAGTCTGTGTGTGAAGACTGCCTTTGCTGCTGCTCACTATCACAGTACTCGATGGACGGCTGCTGAGCCCCAGGCCCATCAAAAGCCAATTCAAGTAGAAGGGAGAGCAGGAAACTATACAGTGCATCTGGCTGGCAACAAATGAGGAGAGAAGCACCTTGTTTACCAGCACTGCTCGCAGAACCCCAGGAAGCATTTCTGAAACCAGACCAAACATTTTGCACTTCTGGTGACACTTTGATGAACTCCTGGCAACGCTGCTGTGCAAGTGTAGTTTGAATAAATGTGTTGCCTGGACGCTTGTAGGGGCATGCTAGAAATATGTAAAGAGTTCTTATATTTCTCTTTGGAACTATAATGTTAGGCACTAGATTCTTAACTTGGAAGTGTTCCCTTTGTTTTCCTTACCTATCAAACTAGTGCCCGTCTCCCTCCACGTGCATGCGTGCACACACACACACACACACACACACACACACACACAGAGGGCTCTCACAGGGTATCTCACCGGGCTCCTTGAAATCTTGTTTTGTTTTTGTGTCTTTTCAGGGCCTCACCTAAAAAGAGCTTTGTAAGAGCAGAGTATTATGATTCATTTTCTTTCAAATACTTTGGCTAGGTCACAAGCCCATGGAGAAGCCTATGGCAAAGCCCCAGGCCTTGTCAGATGAATTAAATGCCAAATGTAAACATTCTCTCTGGGTCTAATTTACAAGTGTCATGAATGCGTATGGATACTGGTTTTGCAGCTGCCAATTAATGCCTTGA
>NW_015171503.1:1972318-1993716 GCF_001447785.1 Gekko japonicus | reverse complement strand
TTTACCAATTTGATTGTTTGATTCTCTGTTATAAGTTAACACTCCTTAGATTAGGCAGCTGTGCTCAGTGGGCCATCAGTGACCTCCCTTCCTCTGCTTAGTGGTTTTTACCACCACCTCAGTTCCCAACCTAGTCCCTCATTGTGCTCTTATTCTGTGGGTAGTCTATTGCAAGAAATATCCTGAGTTTGCAAGGGCAAAATCAAAAAGGTAGAAAAGAAAAGAAAAGGAAAAACTGGGAGCATTAAGAAACTGTGGGAAAGAGTCATTTGAAACCATGCAGATAGATTTAATAAATACGTCAGTGTGAGGAGGAGCCGTCATGGTGGGCTGAATCACTGGCTCTGCAGCATTGCTGTCATGACCAGAATCGCCAGTCTCTCAGCCAGAAGTAACATGACCTTGATGGCCATGGAATGGGCACCCCCCCCCCCATGGCACTATAAAGAGCAGCCACACAGGGCCGCAATCACAGCAGGCAAGGCAAAGACGGCTACAGAACGCTGAGGAGATTCTTCACTTGACATGGTTGAAGAGTCTGAAATGGCAGCACCTGAGACAACTTCAAAACGGTCAAGTTTGGCCTTATGGTGGCTTCCTCCTTTGTTACCCATAAAACATCAGGTTGAGGGAAGAGGATTCCTGGAGAACCTCTGGGAGGCTTCCAGGAAGTGTTGCGGAGGAAAAAGAGAGCATGAGACAACTGTTCCATGTGAGGAACCACTTTACAGTCATATAAAGATATACTGACCTGACTGACTGTGCCTGTGATGAGTACATGGTTATGCTGTTGTTCAGCTCAGCAATACAGATGCAGACAGGCTGGGTCCTGATTCACTCTGAGGCACCTTACTTACTTAATCCAGCACACAAGGATTGTGAGAGGCCAATTTAAGAGAAGCAGTAAGGAAAGCAGCATAATTCTCTCCTTGACCACAGATTTGAGGTAAATAGTGGAATCCAAGGAAGGATAACAAAGGAACAGAGAGATTTCCTGTCTTTAGAGGACAGTAGTTTTCTAAGGCTACTGAGAATTCTGTCTTAGAATCCTTAGTCTGAACTACAACTCCCATGATTCTTTGTGGGGAACCTATGATAGCCATTGCAGTACAGTGGGTTATGGTGTTGGACTAGATTCAGGTGGGTAGCCATGTTGGTCTGAAGCAGCATGGACGGCTTCAAAAGGGAATTAGATAAGCATATGGAGCAGAGGTCCATCAGTGGCTATTAGCCACAAGGTATAGACAGGGACTCTGGGGCAAGTGATGCTCTGTCTTCTTGGTGCTTGGGGGGGGGTCAACAGTGAGAGGGCTTCTAATGTCCTGGCCCCACTGGTAGACCTCTTGATGGCACCTGGTATTTTTGACCACTGTGTGACAGAGTGTTGGACTGGATGGGCCTTTGGCCTGATCCAACATTGGTGTCTCTTATGTTCTTATGTTATGTAGCAGAACAAAGTTTGAGTCTAGTGGCACCTTTAAGACCAACAAAATTTTATTCATGGTATAAGCTTTCATCTGCATGCTCACTTCAAGATGCATAAGTAACTGGGCAATTATATCTGAGATTGGATTAAAGTGGTTGGTAAGATCTGTGAACAGCAGTAAATTAGCATACAAATACAAGTTAACAAACAGATGAGAGAACTGAGTTTGAGTCCAATGGCACTTCCAAGATCAACAAAGTTCAATTCTGGGTATCTGAGTTAAAATCCCTATTCAGGCATGAAGCATACTGGATGATGTTGGAGCAGTCGCAATCCCTCAGCATAACCTACCTCATTGGTGGGTTGCAAGAATAACACTGGTAATGTGTGTGCAATTCTGAACTCCTTGGAAAGAGTTTGGGATTTAAAAAATGATGAGTAAATGGCAGAGAAAATCAGTCTTGCCTTGATGATGTATGCAACTCTTGTGAGCTGAAAAGTTTGGAGAAAGAAATCACCAAAATGTTTTTCCAAAATTTCAGGATGTTAAAGTAAAAGCAAGTATAGACCCTATCTTGTGAGAACAAAACTGGAGAGGACAGTCTAGGGAAGTATAAGCCAGTCAGCACAACTTTGTGTAGAAATACATATTAAAGAGTGGTTTCTGAGGGCCAAGATCATAATGGACAATTACTAACCTAAATTTGCTTTTAAAAATGCCAGAGAAACCTTGTTTCTCCTTTTAATCAAGTAACTGCTTTAGCAGACCAGGAGAAAGCTGTTCACATAACACAGCTCCTCTCCAGTAGCGCATTTGACATGACATAGTTAGAAGCAAGAAGATGGAGAATATCAGCCTGGGAGGGGCTCCAGTAATAAGGTGAGTGCTCAACTGAATGAAACACTGACCTCAAAGAGAGATAATTAATGGATCGTTGTTTGCTGAGGGGCTTCACAGGGTCAGAAAATTTGGGGTCCTCACCTCTTTGGAAGATAGGATTCAAAATGAATTTGTTAAATTGATGTACTGTGCTGACTCCAACAAGGTGAAATTTAGTAGAAACAAAGGTTGGGTATAAAAAAAACCCAGCCTGTTCTCACACTTAATAAACTGTTTAGCACCACGACTACCTTCTCTCACCTAGAAATTCTGCTGTCCATCAGCACCACTAGCCTTGTACCCCTCTTTCCCATTATCACTTGGTACAGCTGCTCCCCCCCCCCAGAGCACTACACATTATGTGAGAGATCCATGATGGAATCTCCTCATGTTTACCATTGAGGTAGGTAGATTAACTCTTTCTTTCTGCAGTTTCCCCAATAGAAATTCACACACACCCCAAGCAACTTAGTCCTGGAAGGAGATACAGTACAAGTGCCTGTAATTTCCCCTCCATTTTCTTTCTGGCTGAGTAGCCCCTTTTACCTATGTTCTTCTTATTTGAAAATTTATGGTCATCCCACCATGTCACGTTACTATATTTTGATGCTGGCTCAGCCCAGGAACTTGAGGGAAGAGACAAGATCTCCTTCTTAAATTTATATTTCTGAAAATGGCACACAAAAGGCTTTTGAAATTTCAAAAATAAACAAGGTATTATATTCAACATAGAGGGGGAAAGGTCAGGTGGAATCAGGGTTAAAATGACTGAGATGAATCAATAATAACTCTGAGGTAACACAATAATTTCACAAACTCCAGTTCATATGTTTCCAGCAAGTGAGTGTTTTAAGCTTTTCACAAAGTCTTAGAATCTTTGAGACGAGAGGCTTTGGTTTCAGTGTCTGCTAGACACTCCTGTATAAGTTCCTGAGTTTAACTGACTCTTCAGGTTTCAGAAGGCAGGGATACACTGCCAAGTTCGCAAATTCCTTCTCTAAACAAACCACTCCACTCTTTAGAGCTATCTCCCTTTTCAACTGGGCAGGGAATTACTTCTCTAAAGTAGAAGCTCTGTCCCTTTTCTGGCCCAAATGGGGGTCTTCAGAGATCCTCCCACTCCTTGCCAACCTTCCCAGTCCTCAGTCAGTACTAGGGGTGTGCACTTGGTATATACTGAGCTGAATAAATACCCCAAAAAATACCTTATCAGTATTTTTCAGTTATTTATTCAGCTGATTCAGATTTTCTAATCTGATTTGGCTGCCAATCTAGTTCAGCCTGAATAAAAGCCAATACTATTCAGCAGAGGTCATTTCGGGGGGGAACGCGGGGGAACACAGTTCCCCCAGGTGAGGTGCAGGGAGCGGGGCACATGACGAAGCCCTGCCCCCTGCTTCCGGCCGCCCCGCTTCCAGCCCTCATTCAGCCAGGAGGAGGCAGGAGAAGAGGGAGGGTAAGTTGCTTCCTCCCCGCCTCTCCCCACCCCTGCCTGCCTGGGGCCAGGGAGGGCCTTGGCAGGGCTTCCTCGCACTCCCGCTGGCCTTGCAGGTCCACCGCCGGGCCCCTGATGTCAGGGGGTGTGGCATATGCTAATGAGTTATGCTAATGAGTTCCCCTAGCTCTTTTTCTACGAAATGACCCCTGCTATTCAGCTTTTATTTCAGCTCAGCTTCACTTGCCAAAGCGGTATGAGTTCACCCACCTTGCAGGTGAACTTGCACCACTTCTGGGTTCTTCATGTGCTGCTTGGCTTTGCAAAAGCCATTTAAAAGGAAAGTTCCCTTTAAATGGGTTTTGCAAAGCCAAGCCACGCACATGCCTCCCCTCCCCTCCCTGTCAGCGAGTGAAGGGAAGGCATTTAAAGCATTTAAATAGTGGGGGTTACAGTGTTCCTGGTAAGATGTGCCACGGTGTGCCAGTGCAAGGATTTTAATTTCCCACCACAGAGATTTTCATCTAGTGCATGCAGGGTGACAGAGTCCCCCCACCTGGCCCTCCTGCTCAGCCAGCACCTGCATGCTCTATAAAGGGTGACACTGGCACCAGTGCCTAGCAGCAGCCCTCCTTCCTATGGCAGTGTGAGGACACCGTGGACCCTGCCTACCTGCCTGCTAGCCTGCGCCAGCCAGGTGGTGCGAGTTGGGAGCTGCCCTGGCTGATGCACCAACGCAGCCCAAGAGTCACTGCTGGCCAAGCCTGAGCTGGCCAGCCATGGCCCGCACCCACTCCTGCCCACCGCCTGGCCTGCACTGTCATCCGGCTTCCCTGCCCTGCTGCCATCTACCTTGGGAGAGCACCAGGTGAGTTGCTCCATGGGCCTCTTTGGGGGTGGCAAAGCTGGGCTAGCAAGCTGGTGGGCAGGATCCTGGGATGATTGTCGCTTGGGTGGCCCAGCTGCTTCTTTGACCTCCTGCCACCAGCACTGTCACAGAATCATAGAGTTGGAAGGGACCTCCAGGGTCTTCTAGTCCAGCCCCCTGCACAATGCAGGAAATTCACAAATACCTCCCCCTCAACACCCACAGTGACTGCTGTACCATGCCCAGAAGATGACAAAAACCTCCAGGATCCCTGGCCAAACTGGCCTGGAGAAAAATTGCTTCCTGACCCCAAAGTGGCAATCAGCATTTCTCTGGGTGTGTAAGAAAGGGCCACAAGAACTAAGCACTGAGGCAACCCTTCCTGCCTTCCATTTCCTGATCTGCCTAAGTTCAGAGAATCCGCATTGCTGTCAGATGGCCACCTAGCCTCTGTTTGAAAACCTCCAAAGAAGGAGAGCCCACCACTCCCCGAGGAAGCCTGTTCCACTGAGGAACTGCTCTCTAACTGTCAGAAAGTTATTCCTAATGTTTAGTCTTTCTTTCTTTCTTTCTTTCTTTCTTTCTTTCTTTCTTTCTTTCTTTCTTTCTTTCTTTCTTTAATTAAGGGAAGAGAGGTTATAGCTGAATAGTTTCTGTAAGCAGAAGCTGGCAAATGAACATTATAGGTTGTTCTATTCTGCTCTATTCTGTTTTTAGAGCTGCAAGCTTTCACTGGTTTAAGCAGCTACAATGATGGTTAATTTTTAAGGGATTTTGAGGCACTGAGTCTATGAATTCCAAGTACAGAGGGGGATTTTGGAGGCTGTTTGGGTTCTGATATGTTACTATGATATGGAGCTGCAGTGGCTCAAGTGGTTAAGATGCTGAACTGCAGGCTGCGGAAGGTCGGTAGTTCAGCAGTTCAAGACCCGAGTGTGCCGCATGACGGAGTGAGCTGCCATCTCTAGTTCCAGCTCCTGCCAACCTAGCAGTTCGAAAGCAAGAAATTGCAAGTAGATAAATAGGTACCACTTCAGTGGGAAGGTAGCAGCATTCTGTGTGCCTTGGTGTTTAGTCATGCCGGCCACATGACCACAGAAACGTCTTTGGACAGCGCTGCCTCTTCGGCTTTGAAACAGAGATGAGCACCGCAGCCCTAGAGTCAGATTCAACTAGCTTTCGAGCAAGGGAACCTTTACCTTTACTTTATGTTACTATTGGAAGAAATAGTTAAAGATATTAATGATATCTTTTCCTTGTCCTGCTGAGTGGTAGATATCTTTTCCTTGTCCTGCTGAGTGTTTATTAATTTATTAGTTTTTCCATAATTTCACACCTTCTTCAGTATCTCAGAAAAGCACATATACTGAGAGTTTGGCAACATGTGAGTTTATTTAAATATTCAGCCTGATCCTGTTCACATTCACTCAAAACTTAAATCCAGTAGGAGTGAACGACTCAAGAAAGTGTTCGTAACTTCATAGTACTGCACCCTTACTCAATTGATTAGTTAAAAAGACGGTTCTTTTAGTGGGGAACAAAAGGAGCATATATATTGTGTAGAAGTGAATTTTCATTGTACTGCCTTTTACTGAATCAGACTGTTAGCCTGTCAAGGTCAGTATTGCCTACTTTGACTGGCATCAGCTCAGGCTGAGTTCCTTCACATCACATGCTATCTGATTCTTTCATTCGGAGATTTCAGAGACTGAACCTGGTACCTTCTGCATGTGAGGCAAGTGCTCTACCACTGAGACACAATGCTTCCCCTTGATAATGAACACATGAAGCTGCATTATACTTATAGAACCATAGAATCATAGAATGTTAGAGTTGGAAGGGATCTTGCAGGTCATCTAGTCCAACCCCCTGCACTCTGCAGGAGCATAGCCAAAAGATAGCCCTACAATATACCCGAAAGATGGTTGTCCAGCCTCCGCTTGAAAACATCCAGCGAAGGAGCATCCACCACCTCCCGAGGCAGTCTGTTCCACTGCTCAACCACTCTTACAGTTAGGAAGTTTCTCCTGATATTTAGCCGGTAACGACTCCCTTGTAATTTCCACCCATTAAATCTAGTCTTGCAAGAGAGAATAGATCTGCTCCATCTTCTACATGACAGCCCTTCAAATACTTGAAGACTGCAATCATGTCCCCTCTAAGACTTCTCTTTCCCAGGCTAAACATACCCAACTCTTTCAGCCTTTCCTCATAAGACTTGGATTCCAACCCTCTTACCATCCTGGTTGCCCACTTCTGGACATGCTCGAGTTTGTCAACATCCTTCCTAAAATGTGGTGCCCAAAACTGGACACAGTACTCCAGGTGACGCCTGACCATAGCAGAATAGAGCGGAACTACCACCTCCCGTGATCTGGACACAATGCTTCTGTTAATGCATCCTAAGATTGCATTAGCTTTCTTCGCAGTCACATCACACTGCAGGCTCATGTTTAGCTTGTGATCAACCAGAACACCTGGATCCCTTTCACATGTGCTGCTTTCAAGCCAAGTCCCTCCCATTCTATATCTGTGCCTTTGGTTTTTTGTACCTAAGTGTGGGACTTTGCACTTATCTCTATTGAAATTCATTTTATTTGTCTCAGCCCACTGTTCTCAGCCCACTGTTCCAGCATATCTAGATCATTTTGAATCCTGACCTTGTCTTCTTCAGAATTAGCAATCCCACCCAGCTTTGTGTCATCTGCAGATTTGATAAGCATCCCCTCTATGTCTTCCTCCAGGTCATTTATAAAAACATTGAACAACACCGGGCCGAGGACCGGGCCCTGCGGCACTCCACTCGAGACTTCCCTCCATGTAGACACAGAGCCATTTACGAGCACTCGTTGGTATAACAAGATCAATGTTGTGTACTCTGATAGGCAGTGTTGTATACTCTGATAGGCAGTGGCTCTCCAGAGTCTCAGGCAGAGGTTTTTCATGCTACCTTCCGCTGCTTCCTTTTGACTGGAGGTGATGATAGTATGTTTGTAAACTGAAATTTTAAAAAGTAGGTTTGCTCACAGCTTTAATCCAAGTAGATCTTTGGGCTCACAAAGTAGAACTTTGGCTCACAAGACTCCAAAGCTTAGAAGAAACATTGGGGGAAAAGGGTTAAAATACACAGCACCCTAATGCCTTGGGCCCAACCTACATCAGGGGCCCCACCACCACAGCTGCTTCAAAGTAAAAACCAGAAGATCCAGTGATGGATCTCTGACATAACATGTGTTTTGATTCTAAGATCTCACTTCTAGGTTTAGAGGCAGTATGCTACTGAATACATACCAGGTAATGGAGCATAACAGCAGAGAAAACGATTGTCTTAAGGCCCCTTTGGTAGGTTTCTTGGGAGCATCCATCTGGCCACTGTGGGAAACAGGATGCTGGACTAAATGGTCCCTTGCTGTGATGCAGTAGGGTGGTTTTTATGTTTTGATGTTCAGCACAAGCCATTAGAAGACTCTCAGCAGAAACCCGGTAGATACACATCTAGGCAGTTCTGTTATTTAGAATGGCCAGTTGGCAATTTGGATATTTGGAGAACCATAGTCAAACTTACTTAAGCATGATTTGACATGTTTACTGAAGCGAGTCAGAAATAATCTTGATGCCATACTGGGCTTTCTGCATTTCACCCTGGTGTGGTTATGGATGTTTCTTATTTCAGATGTTACAACTGACAGCTTCTCATAAAATGAATCATAAAAACAAATCTTCACTGATAAACAAAAAGGGAATAGCTGCTCTCCCCCCACTTTTTAAGTGCATAGAATAACCAAATAATCTGGTGCTGGTGACTGTACAGCTAGATATTGAACAGGTGAAGCTGCCTTATAGAATGCACAGACAAATATGTGTGTACACCTGTTTTTAAGAAACAGCCAATACACATTCACTTTATGAATGAAACTGTTGATCAGTACCTGGATAACTGTGGAGTTTAAATCACATGTTGAGCTGTATATACGTTGAATGTAACATGAGAATTACTAACTGAACACATGTATAAAGAAAAAGCATACCCTGCACACAGACTGTACGTGCATTCACTGTAATTTGTGAACAGGGCTACAGAGTCAAACCATTGTTCTATAAGGGTCAGTATTGTCTACTTTGAAAGGCAGCAACTCTCCAGGGGCTCAGGCAGAAATCTTTCACATCATCTACTAACCTGTTCTCTTTTAAAGTGGAGATGCCAGGAACTGAACCTGGACCTTCATCTTCTGTGTGCAAACCAGATGCTCTGCCACTAAGCCAGAGCTTGTCCCCTAAGTAAATAAACCAACAAAACTTCCAATAACATAAACTGATACTGACTCTAGGTGTGGAGAATGGTGGGTTAAAATGCTCTAAATAAATGAAAAATACATAATAAAACCCAAACCTAAGAGGCCCAATTCTTTAATTTCATTTGTTATAAATAATTGAAAAATTAGCAACTCAAGAATATTTGAAAAAAAATCTGGAAAATATACTCCCTCAGCCCCTGCTTTAATAC
Organism: Gekko japonicus; assembly: GCF_001447785.1. Lineage (NCBI taxonomy): Eukaryota > Metazoa > Chordata > Lepidosauria > Squamata > Gekkonidae > Gekko > Gekko japonicus. The sequence continues at coordinate 1,984,603 of NW_015171503.1, read as the reverse complement.
ATAGACTCATACATGAGGATCTGTTCAGGTTCTGTTTCCTTGGGTTGCCAAAGGCTTTCCTATGCCTACTCCGCAAGTGAGGACTTTAATTGCCTTTCAGACGGGAACACTTTCTCCTACCTGCCTGAAATTTGGCAGAGAAAATCTCCTGGATGAGTGGTACCAAACCCTGAAAATTTCATCCCAGTTAACTACGTGGGAGAATAAAAGTTAGAGCTAGAAATGTGTTTCCCACTGAAACTAATGAATATGAATAACGAATCTAATAAAGGAACTTACGTAATAAGCATAATAAAGAAAAATAATTTTTTAAACTTTAGGACTCAAACTGTAAACAAAAAAAAATTGCACATCTCCTTACCATCTGTCCATGTTGCAGCCTTAAGTGTTGCTAAATGAGGCCTGCAAAGATACCTAACTTTCTTCCTTTACGTTGGGGTTTATATTCTCCCCCTCCTTCTCAGTCAGGCTCAGTAATCAGCACTCAGTAGAATCAAGGCTCAAACCCAGCGCTGGCTATTCAAATCCACTGAATCACACAGCAGTTTGCACACACAGTTCCTGTCTAGTCTAGTTCTCCACTCCTTTCTACTTCTTCAGGAATTAAGGGAAGAACCCAAGAGGATCTTTCACAAAGTGCTACATATGCAGGTTTTAGTGATCGCTTTTGCACTGCCGGTCACAACTGTTCCCAGTGTATAGATGGGGAACTGAGAGACCCCATAGCAGCAACAACTCATAGGGAATGTCCCATCCCCCATCAATGAGTTCTAATGAATTGCTGGCTGTCAGGAGGTGGTAACAGAGTTGCCAGGGTCACTGATACAACACCATGCAAGTGCTCAGCTACTGTGTGGCTAGCAGAACCTGGCACAGGGTGATGGCACTACTTGCGGGTACCAAGTTCCATTAGTCACCTAGAAGCAGAGCACCTGTAGCCATCATCCTTGTAGCTCTGTCACCACCACCTCATGCCCAATGGCCCACCTCCTTCTCCCCCTTCAGTAATGCTCAGTGGTGAGGGCTGGGGTTTTCTGTCACCCACCCCATGAGTTGCCACTCTCCCTGAGAAAGACTGACTTGCCGAGGATCTTACAGTGAATTTCTGGCAAAAATGGGATTGGAACCTGGCCTGGCTGGAAACAAATTGTCTGAAAGCTGTCCAAAAACCATTGTATGGCAGGGAATTCAGGCCGTGGCTGGATGGTTATGACAGAGCCGCCTGCAGTTAAATCCATCTAAGATGGGTGTCCTGTACCTGAGCCGTGGGGGATTGGGCCAGGGGATCAGGCTCCCAACCTTTGATGGGGCTCCGTTGTTGCCCTGTCGAGTGTGAAGAGTCTTGGGGTGTTCCTGGATACCTCCCTTTCTTTGGAGGCCCAGGTCACCACCACTGCCAGGTCTGCCTTTTTCTGTCTGAGGCAGATCAGACAGTTAGCCCCGTACCTTGCTGCCCAAGACTTAGGTACAGTGACCCGTGCAATGGTCACTTCCAGATCAGATTATTGGAACTCTCTCTACATGGGGCTGCCCTTGACTTTGCTCCAGAAGTTGCAGCTAGTGCAGAATGTGGCGGTGAGGGTGTTGACGGCAACGCCTGTGCAAGCTGCACTGGCTGCCTATTGAATTCCAGATCCGTTTCAAGGTGCTGGTGCTTACCTTTAAAGCCCTATACGGCCAGGGGCCAGCATACCTATGAGACCGCCTCTCCCCATATGAGCCCCGGAGGGTACTGAGGTCCACAAATCAACATCTGTTACTGGTTCCCAGTCTCAGGGACGTCCGACTTTCCTCAGCCAGGGCCAGGGCTTTTTCGACCCTGGCCCCTGCCTGGTGGAATGAGCTCCCCTGTGAGAGCAGGGCCCTGCGGGACTTATTGCAGTTCCGCAGGGCCTGCAAGACAGAGCTCTTCCACTGGGCATTTGGTTGAGGCAGTAGTCGTCACCCTTTTCCTCCCTCCAGCTTCTTTGGCCCTAACGTTTTCTGCCCAATTCTTCAGGCCAATTGTCCATCAGCGGCCTGATTTTGATTAATCATCTGACAATTTTTATAATTATATGGTATCTTACCATTTTATGGGTACATTGTTATTTTGATATTGTTTTAACTGTATATTAAATGTTGTATACCGCCCTGAGCCCATTGGGGAGGGTGGTATATAAATCTAATAAAATAAATAAATATAAATTCAATCATGCTTTGCCTGTCACTAGTAGTCCAGTTTGATAGCCAAGAGAACCCCCAAGACCACTCCATGTATTCATAGCAGAAAATTCTCAAGTATGTGAAAGGAGTTGTTGTTTTTCAGTACTACACTGTTACTATATGCATATCTCTGATTTGATTAGGTGAGTCTTGACTAGAGGAAGTCACCTGCATAAGCCAAAATAAGTGATGAATAATTCTTTTCCTCATTTAAGCTATGTGTTTTCGTCGTGTACCCAGTATTAAGTCATACCCATGATACATTGGAAAGTACTGTTTATAATACTATTATTATATTTCACTGACAGTCTACAGATTTCTTTGCAACTCATATAAGCTACATTCCTTGGTTAAAGAAAGAAAAATGGTCTGATTAAAGATTCTGGCCGTACTCCAAAGCATGCATGCAATTCAGTAGGTTCCACTGGTTTCAGAGGGATTTACTGCTGAGTAAATGTTGTTATGGATGCTGGATGACTTTGTTAAGCTGATTGCTTGCTATTGCTAATTGTCAGAGTTGATCAGCTGGTATTTTTTCCTCAATGGACAGGCCAGAATTGGACAAAAGAATGTTAATGTTCCTTGATGGCTGCAGAAATCTCTCTCCCTTGCTTTTGGAAGTGAACACCCTAGAGCTAAGACGAGGGGGTGGAGAAACAGCTGGGAGCCAGGTTTGCAGGCCAGTGTACATGGTTTCAGTTATGAAAATGTTGCAACACAATGGTTTGTGAGATGATCCCACTATACTTGCCATTTTAGGGGGAAGGAGTAAGAACTGAGGGGCATGATTTCTGCAGTCTCCCACATGACTTGGCTTCATGCAATCTAAAAATACTCCCGACTTAATCTACATGGGGGAGTTTCCTGCGCGCATCTTGCTTCCCCTTTTGTCTCTGCTTCTACCTCTGAAGATCTGTATGCATGATATATAAATGTGAGTCAGGCTCCTTTGGGAATCGAACTGTCAGAGTTTGCTGGACCGCAGGGTGAACCTGGATGCACACACGCAAACTGTTTTATGGCTTTCTAAACATGTTTGGTCCAGGCCTGAAAAACAGACATATTTTAGTAGTGTGGTTACAATGGCAGAAAGGAGAAAGAGGAAGAATACAAAAATAGAAAAACTATTCACCATACAACTTTAAAATACTGCTGCTCTTGCCTGTAGCTAGAGTACTGTTCGGAGTCATAGATGGTGCACTGTTGGTATTCCACTGCACTTTATTAACTACGATCAAATAACGTCAGCAGTGTTTGCACAACTATGCATCACGCAGCAGCTAGTAATGAATTAGTAATTAGTAATAACTTTTCCTGTTCAGGGTCACACAGAAAGACAGGATTCCCTTGCCTGCGGAAGGGCAAAATAAACATTTGCACCCTTTATGAATGAGCAATCCCTGCTCCTCAGTTTAAATGGTAATCCTGTTGAAATGCAAAAACAGAGAGGATTTTTCTCCATTAAAAACAGTATACAGACCCATAGGGGTCTGTAGAGGAAATTACTGGGGGGGGGGTTGCAAAAATAATATCAGTTGAGTAAACAATAAAATGCACTTTAAGCATAGTTGCTCTCCATCAGAGGAAAAACTTCCAAAATTAACTGCAATAATAAAAATTATACATTGAGCACCCAATTCTAATGATCCCAGAATTTCTCTTAGAATGGTCTGTAATTGGAATACTATTACCATGCATTCTTTCAAAAGAGCAAAGATCTTCTCCACCCAAGCTTGACCGTAGGTTTCCACATCTCTCCCACCTTAGCTGTCCCCCCCCCCCCTTGTTTCCTCTACTTCTGGTGCAATTACCAATGGTAAAAGCAGGGTGGAAATCCTATAGGACAAATGATATAAATAAGAAATGCAACAGACAAGTGTCATTTTCTACATCAGGGGTGCTGAATTCATTTGTTATGAGGACCGGATCTGACATAAATGTGACCTTATTGGACTGGGCCATGTGTGTCATAAAATGTAAAGGACACAGATCAACACAATTAAAGATTTTTAAAACTTTAAATATAGCATGCTTAAATCACCAGCACTTTTGCAATATTTTGTCTATTTAACAGTCTCTGATAACTGACACTTCTTGCTCGGAATTATTGCATCAAAATGTCTGTGCTGTAGCAATCTTGAATATGCTGTTCAAGTGCGTATCTGTTAGCTGCAAACCTACTTTTGATTTATTGACATTCATTTCAGAAATCTCATGCTCAGTGTTCTGAGCCTAGGACCCAGGGGAAAACATGAAATGGCTGGGCATTGCAACCTTTTGTACATAAGTTGCTTCATGTGCTGGTCAAGAACATGAGAAGGCATCCTGACACAGACTGAGGGCCATGTGTTTGTCTATAAAACTATAGTCTTCTCCAGAGAAATAACTACAACTTCCCACAAAGGAAATGTGCTGGGTGAACTCAGTCTGGGCACACACTCGCAGCTTAATCCACCTCACTGGCTTGTTGTTATTCCTCCTCTAAAATAGTTTACATTGTTTTCTTACTGAGAAAGACTGGATCATGAGGGCATGAATACAGTAAAAAGGGGGAGGGAACCCTGTTACACCCAGGAGAGCCCTGGTATAAAGAGCCCAACAAAACACACAAACACTGTAGCAAGGCACCTACAAGCTCATACCTTGAACAAAAAAGAAAAGCTGCTTCTCCGCTTAAACTCCCCCCCTTAACCTTGCAATCTTGAACTGTGCCACTGCTGTGGCTGTGACTGTGCAGGGTTAAAACTCTGGAACTCTCTCCCCAGGGAGATTCGTCTGTCTTCCTCTGTTGCTGTCTTTTGCCAACAGGTGAAGACTTGTAGTTTTGTTTGGCATTCCCTCAGTGATCCCTCCTTCCTGCCCAATGTTTTAATTGCTGTTTTTATATCTTTGTTTTTATTTTAGCTCTCTTTTAATAAAGTGTGTGTTTTGTGTAGGCTGTTGGTTTTAAATGATTTTAAAATGTGATTTTATTATGTATGTTTTAATTTGTTGACTGCCTTGGTGGCCCTTTGTCAGGGCAGAAAGGCAGGATATACATTTTGTAAATAAAGAAATACAATTAAAAAGAAACAAAGCAGCTGGGAAAGGTTTTCAGAGGAGGAGTGCTAGGCACGGTAAGCATTCATTTGCCCCTGTTCCTTCTCCATTTGTTCTGTAGGGCAATTTAAATTGAATGTAATGAACATGTTTATTTAGGGCATTTCTTTTCCCACTTTTCTCCCCAGTGGGGACCAAAAGCCATTTCCAAAAATGCCAAGACAGCTTAAATAAGCAATTTAAATGAACAGAAAAGTACTTAAAACACAGCAACAAAAGTCAAGGTAGAATAAACAACCTCTGGGCTGGTCTTGGCTCCATTGGGTTGATCGCTCAGTGCCACAGCCTCTAAGCCTAGAGCCCTTTGGTTTGCATCAAAAGGCTCACACATCTGGCCAAGCCCAAGCTTTAAGTACCTACAACAGGAGAGAAATGGAGCTGCCAGGCATGGTCTCAACATTTCCTCCCTTGCTGAAAGCACGTAGTTTGCCAATTCAGACTGAATCTGTCCCTTGATCCTGGCAGGGCCAATTACAGGTTTGGGGAGGCCCTGGGCAAAAAGTACCCAGCGGCCCCTCCCCTCTTCTGTCCACCACTGCCCTCTTACAGCATTCTTCCCACCCACCTGCCTGCATGCCCCACATCTGCCTGTGTATCCTTCCTCGGCTTACTCATGAGCCCTCCCACTGTGCACACTCACAGCTGCCCACAGTCCCTTCCCTGATGGTTCCAAGCAGTGCATGACTAGGAGTGCCACTGCTGTGGCTGCCAAAACCACCACCACTACCACATGCACAACCTTCCCCAGCAGCACTGGGCAATGCATGCAGCTGAGAGCGTGGGTGGCAGAGTGCTCCTAAGCAATGCTCCCTCTAAGCTGCGAAGTCTTGTGAGCAAAAATTCTACTTTGCGAACTACTGGCATTAAAGTTATGAGTGAGCAATTTGGCTACTGCATAAATTAGTTTGCTCTGGAGCAATCCTTCCTGAGCTAAGACAGAAATGTGTGAGCTGGAGGCTAAAAAACCTGTGAGCTAGCTCACACTAACTCAGTTTAGAGGGAACACTGCTGCTAAGTGGATGGGGGAAAGAGGCACTGGTAGGTGGTAAAGCAGTTACTTGGGCAGGGAATTGTCAGCAGCGGATGCTGCTAGAAGCCCTGTGCCCTGGCAGCTGCCTTACCTCAGGGTGCACTGATGCTGGCCCTGGTCCTTGCTGACCCCAGTGTTTAGGGGTGAGAATCAGGCTTGCCCCTCTTAGCTATGGTCCAGAATGCTGCTCATTCAATTTGTCCTGTCTAACCAAATGCAAATATTGAGAACTGTGGGGACATCTCATAGCTGTATAACTCCACTTCTTCCTCTGCATATCCCTGTCTTGGCTTCCATTTCTTTGTGGGGTGCTGGGTGGTGACAGTGTTTGGAGGCACAGAGAGAGAATTGCTATATTACCCAGAAGCAAATTGTGGTGCTTTCTATGGTATTGCTGCTTATTTCAGATACAAAGAAGCAATTTCCACATACGGTTTTGTGAGATGCTTTCAGCCATTCATTACCTCCCTTTTTGACAACACCTTAAGATTTATAGTGATGCTTGCCGCTTCCTCAGGGCTGCCTCGCACGTTATTTTAAACACAGAGATGTACTCTTGGGAGTCCATGCCTAAAGATGTGAGAAAATGTAATGCTGGAAAGGTAATAAATGTGTCTATTTTGGAGAAAACTTTTAGACACGTTGGGCAGGCCTCCAGAAGCAGTTTTTGGAGTTCATGCATCCTTATTCTGTAGCCAGCGTGCAGGATTTGACAAATCCCAGGTGTCTGGTCTCCAGGGTGCCTAATAATTTGACAGTGGCATCTACAAATCTGAAATATTCTTTTTCAGTTCTGTGCAGGTACTGTCACTTAAATTATTGAAGCTACGAACTTTCCCCTGCACTGCAGTAGGAGTATATAGTGGTTTTCTGAAACTGTATAAGTATTATAAAAATTAGGGTGGTTGTTGAAATTTTTGCAAAAAAACAAACATAAAATCTGTGATGAATATTTCAGTTTCAGAAAATCTGTTCCAAAAATTCTGGTGGCCGTATGGATATTTTTTTGTGAATCTATCATATGTTTAAGTTTGACCAGGAAGTGTTTTATATTATTTTAACAAGCATGTATCTGTATTCTCAGAAGGGTTTTGTTTGCCCTTCTGCATCAAATATGCTTGTGTTAGGCAGGCCTCCAGAAGCAGTTTTTGGAGTTCATGCATCCTTATTCTGTAGCCAGCATGAAGGTTTACTGAGCTTCCTCCTCTCCCCAAATTCCACTTTTCTCAGCCTCCACCCCCAAATCTCTAGAAATTTCCCAACCCAGAGCTGGCAACCCTAGTTGAAGCAGGTCAGCGTTTGTGTAGTTTTAAAACTGCAGTCACTGCAGCTGATGCAATGCAGCTACAAATAAAACCATATGCATGACAGTAAGGGCCTGGATTATATTTAAAACGAATGAGAAACAGGTAAACTGTGGACCTAGGTAGCTGCATTGGTCCATAGCAAAATCCTCTTCAGTGCTCTTTGCTAAGCTAGATTTTTTTTAAAAAAAAAGAGGAGGAAGAAAAAACATGTTTCCTTCCATGATCTTAAGGCCCCATTGTCAGAATATTAACTGATGCACTAAATAAAAGGTTCTTGGGGGGGGAAATGCAGGATGGCTCTTTCCCCACCTAGCCCTTCCCCAAGCAGCCTGCTCTGGAAAATCCTCTTGGGGGCGGACAGTAGAGCCTTGGAAACAATCTGCACAATGCTCAAGCATTGTTTATATAAGGAATACTGCATTTTCCCTTTGTTCTTCTCAGCCTTTTGTGGGACCTCTGTGCTCTATTTGGCAACACAGTGACATGTAATTATGTATTGGTTTTTATATTTTCAATTTGGATGGCTTCCATTCTTCGCTTCTTCTTCTCAGGATGCAGCCTGATACTAGTTGCACTCTGTGCTGAAGTCAGCTGAGCATTCTACATCCCCCACCCCTTTTAAAAACAAAATGCTTGAACATCCAGCCTGCTGAAGAATTCTGGAGAACTCGAAAGCTTGCACACAGTGTTGTGTGATTTCAGTGGGTCTTACTAGATGACATTACATTGATTTTGCAGCAAATCAGCAGAGTACACATAGAAATGGATTGATTTCTGTCAGCCAATAGATTTTCTGGCAATGCCATTTATCATGTGGGTGTTGCACATGACTAATAGAAAGCATTACTCAATGCATTCAAGGAATTCTCTCTCTCTCTCATTCTGTCTTCCTCCCACTTTCATTTGTTCCTTACCACGGCTACTTTTAAAGCACTTAGAAAGCTCTTCCTCAGTTGCATAGATCTGTACTATCTAAATCTTGACGATTTTTCAGGTTCAGGCTCCTCTTCATTGCCCACTCAAATTTTATCTATATAACTGGGTATTAGTAAAGGTAAAGGTTCCCTTGCTTGAAAGCCAGTCGAATCCGACTCTAGGGTTGCGGTGCTCATCTCCGTTTCAAAGCCGAAGAGCCAGCGCTGTCCGAAGACATTTTCAAGGCGCACGGAACGCTGTTACCTTCCCTGGGTATTACTTCATCACTTTTTAAATGAGAAAACATTGCTGGTTTCTCTGCAGCCTCTGAGAAATAAAAGAAAACAGAGAGAAACAAGTTGGGGACCAGCAAGAGCTTGTGCAGGGACATCCCATTTTCCCCACTGCCACTGCCTCCTCTGTCGCTTCCTTGAAAGCCCCCATAGCCTCTTCCTTTTTACTGCTTTCTTTTCTCCTTCCCTCCTACCAGCCAACTTATTTTTATCTTTCCCCCTTTCTTCAGCTTTCCCTTCCTCCTTCCCCCTGGCAGTCTCTACCCAGGAAAATCATTTACGTGGTGCTGGCCACTGGCCTGAACTGGGCCCAGCTGCATAGTGGGGAACCCACAAAGACTTGTGGGGGCCTCATCATTTTCTCCTGTATCCCCCTTCCCCACAGTATTTCCTCTTTGTCTTCTAGTAACCACCATATCCTCACTTTCCCCTGCTTCCTTCTCTCCTTCCAACCACCGATATAGCTTTTATATGACACACACCCCCTTCAGCTAAGTTTATGGTTTCATTTATACCCTGCCTTTCTCCACAAGGGCCCCCCCAAAAATCTATAAGGTAAATTAGGCTGAGAATACATAACTGGCCCAAGGTCACCCAGTGAATTTCCACAGCTGAGTGGAGACTTGAACCCAAGCCTCCTCGATCCTATACCACACTGGCTTTCAGGGGTTCACTGTTGCTGAACAGTAGCAAGCAGCCAGGCCTGGGTGAGTCATGCAAGTCACATGGTAGCAAGTCGCCAGTGGTTGCTGGTGAGCCTGGTCTTGAAAAGTCCTTCCTGAAAAGCCAAACCAACCCTTGAAAGGGTCCTGCCACATTCCCCTGCCTTTTACTGACAGAAACTAAGGATGGAAGGCCGGCAATAGTGTGGTTGCCTAGCAAGAGCCACTGAGTGGATTTGTTTCTTAAAGCTACAAGCACTGCTTCTATTACTTTGAGGATGGTTAACCCCCATTTTTTTTGTTTGTTTAAATCAGATTTATCTGCAAACCTTAGGCATTTTTCAGGTTCATAGAAAGATCTGTCTTCTCTGTTCATAGCTCTGTTCTCTTGATTTAAGTATCCACAGACTGGGCCATGTTGAGAATGAGATATATTCCTTTGGGAAATTGACACATAAGTGATTGTAGCAAACAAAGAAGGTTCCTGATCACTGCTAAATATTTGTACTTAGTTTCCTTTCCACTGGCATTTTTCTTCATCAGAGTCATCCAGCGTTTGTTCTTAACAAAGGGCAGCCTAACTTTAAATGATTTAGGGCCCGCAGCTCCTAATTCTGATTCAGAGTCAAAAACTTCCTCTTGGTAACTACTTGAGGAGCTTTCACTGCTTCTGGAACCAAGTTAACCAACATCTTCTGTAACAATACTGTCTTCTACTTTCCCTTTTTCTTTTTCTTTTGCTAGACTTTGATGCTGTTCCAAAAATGCTTTTGCTTTGAGGACAGAGTCAATCTTTTCTTTTTTCTCTTTGAAGATAAGTCCTTCTGGGATTATTCATCTGTAGGGAGTGGCATTTTTCTGTAGAAATGAAGTCAGATTTTTATATTGTTTCCTCCTCTTTCTCATCTCAAATGGAACATCTTTTAAGACCTTCACTTCTTCTCCTTGGATTTTTAAGGTTATTCCATTAGTCGCTTTCAGTATCATATCCCTTGTTGACCTGTTAGAGAATTTCACAAATACTTCACCAGGCAGGTTGTTTTTCTTGATAAATTCTGGATAGGTTTGGTATACCATATCCAAGTCATTTTGTAAGAGTTCCGCTTTACAACCTGCCAAGAGAGCTAGGGTTTCACTTAGAATATCTTTCATGTTCTCATCTTTTTGCTCCGAAATACCTTAAGATCTCAGGACATATGCTGACCGTTCCAACTGAAGTTGTAACAGCTGTTGTTTCTCGGAGGTCCTCTCTTTTTCCACTACCTCCATTCTCTGATTCAATACATTTGGCTTCTCATCAATCTTCTTCAGCTTTTTAGTTGTCTTCTCTGTTTTTGCATTGGTTTCTTTCAGTTCTTTTTGTAGAGCTTCAAAGTTGTTGTTCAAGTTAGTCATTTGGTCCAGTAGAGGGCACAATGCTGCAGTAATCACCTTGGAGATATCTGTGGTTACTTCCGGCCTGGAACCCAGAGACAATGAGCTGGCAGTTCCTGAAGAAGCTTTTACTCTGGACGCCATTTTTTCACCCCGATGAGACATTGTTTACATTAAAGGTAAAAGTTTTTTACTTCTTCTGAAAGTTTTTTAAAGTAGAAGATTTCTTCTAGTCTGCACACCAGTCTGTTGAATTAACGTTCTCCCATCAAAACCGCCATTTTGCCCCTCGTTTTCTTTCTTTTTCAGCTGCTTTTCCCGGAGTAAGGTAGCCTCCCCCCCCTCGCTGTATTTGGGGCTTTTTAAGCGATTTTGTGGGTTTGTGTCTAAGTGCTTGCATGGTTTGCCAAATAGTCACTCACGCTTTACTCCTCGTCTTACGCCCAGAAACGGGGAAAGTGTCTTAACGCCAGATCTCCTGCTCGCTTGTTCTGGTATGCTTCTTTAAGTCCATGGCTGGTCTCGCACCAGTGAAACCTATCAGGGCAAAAGGAAACCTCGATCCTTTGGCCGTCACCTCGGGAGAGGCTTCCCTTGCACCCCAGGCTACGAGCCTTCTCCAGGGGCTCTGGGCCCCCCTGGAATATTCTGGGACCCCTCCCATCTGGTGCGATTGTGGGCCACTCTCATAGGAGCTGCGATGGAGTGCACCCACCAGCAAGACACCAAAGCCAGAACCGTTGGCCATTTTCTTATCAAACATCAAACTTTCACCTGTCTTAAAATCTTCATTTCTTTAAGAAATGCATTACTTCTTTTTTCTTTTGGTGTAGAATTATGTATTTATTTTACTATAACTTATAAATCAACTATTATCGACCAAGTAATTCATCCATCTTCAGTTGAAATATATCCTTTTAAAGCAAGGATAAACCTTGCTTTAAACAAAGTTAACCATACAGTTTTCTTTACACAATGCTTCCCACCTCTTTTTTCAAATTTCCTCTTTTAGTCTCATTTGTGGAACACTAATAGTGTTCTGATATTGATTTTTCATCATGTTTTGTTCCCATACACAAATGCACAGTATTTCTGGTTATACCCTCAGTATTTCTGATTGATGAAGCACTGTTGCTAGTGACTGAAGAAATATTGTAATTCCTTTGCATGTGACTATTGTCATGTTAACTGGAAAATGGCTAGAGGATTGTATATTAGAAAACACTGAAAAATTGGGAAAGGGCTGAGTTGGAAGCAGGTGTCTAGCTAGACATGGCACAGATTAGCGATGGAACATTTGGACCCTTCCCACAAACCTTATTTAATGTCTTCATTAATAATCTTCATGGAGGAGTCAAGCCTGTTAATGACATTCACAGATGATGCTAAAATTGGAAGAG
>NW_015171503.1:1905781-1972251 GCF_001447785.1 Gekko japonicus | reverse complement strand
AATTGACACAGACTGCAGTCATTAAAAGTGCAAAGGGTTTACCTATTGCATTCATTTCCCCCCTATTTTTTAAAATAACAGCACCCAAATAGTTCCCATAGCAGAGCTGTCATTGCAAAGGCAGTTTTTGCTATAACTGCCATGTGGTACAGAGGAGTAAGCCAAACACTTTTGATCCATAAAACATAACTGAATCCGGTATGTGTGCCAGCCCAATGTGTAGCCAAAATATTCTCTTCATTTGCTCAAGATGGTGTAAATGACTTCTGGGAATTTTTCGATCCAGCAGCCTGGGTTTGTTACACCTAATTTGCTTGTAACAAAACTTGGTATTCAAGCCATATTATTGTAAGGTCCTGTGATAGTTTGTTACATTCAGGAAACATTTTACTAGGCTGATAATTTTAAAAAAACCACCCTTTACCTGCTGTCTACCATCTCATTCTCTGAAGAATGTTTTGAGAATCCTTCAGTTGTAGGAGGTAGGAATAGAAATTGGTAGGGATTGTAGGAATAGCCTTCTTGATCTTGCAATAGCATGCACGAACCTTCTTGATCTTGCAATCATATAGAGCATTCTCTGTATGAGCCAGTTTGGTATAGTGGTTAAGAGTGGCAGGACTGTGAGTGGCAGGACTCTAATCTGGAGAACCAGGTTTAATTCCCCACTCCTCTACATGCAGCCAGCTAGGTGACCTTGGGTCAGTCACAGGTCTCTCAGAGCTTTCTCGCAACCCCACCTACTTCACAGGATGTCTGTTGTAGGGAGAGGAAGGGAAGGTGATTGTAAGCCACTCTGCAATTCCTTTTTAAGGCACCTCTGTAAGAAAATAAATCAGGATGTCAACTGGGAAAATGCAAAGGAAAGAAAAAAGTACAGAACCCCTGTGTTCAATGTGATTCTGATGCTAGCAGACTGATTGCTTGGGAAAGTTGCACATGAGAGTCTTAAGGAGACTGTGGAGGGTCCTAAGGAGGCTGTGGTTATACCGCCCTAGAAAAACCATCCTTGGATCCTTTAGATCCAGCCAATTACTGCCCAGTTTCAAATTTATTGTTTCTGGGCAAGGTGATTGAGAGAATGGTAGCCAAACAGCTCCAGGGCTTTCTGGATGACACATTGGCATTAGACCCGTTCCTGTCTGGCTTTTGCCCTGGCCATGGCATGGAGATGGTGTTGGCCGCCTTGATGGATGATCTCCGCAGGCAGCTGTATTGAGGCGGGGCAGTGCTGCTGTTGTTGCTGGTCATCCTGGCAGCGTTCAACACAGTTGATCACAATCTTCTGGCTCACTGCCTCGCTGACATAGGAGTTCGTGGAGTGGCCCTTCAATGGCTTTCCTCATTTCTCCATGGTCAGGGACAGAGGGTGGTGCTGGGACAGGATGTATCCTCTAGGCAACCCTTACTATGTGGGGTTCCTCAGGGGGCACTCCTCTCCCCGATGTTGTTTCACATCCATATGTGCCCCCTCGCCTAGCTGGTGCGGAGTTTTGGACTCAGGTGTCACCATTACGCTGATGACACCTAGCTGTATCTGTTATTGGATGGCCGCCCAGCTTCCACCCAGCAAAATCTGGCCAAGGATTTGGAGGCCATGGTGGGATGGTTAAAAAAGACCAGGCTGAGCCTAAATCCAACAAAGATGGAGGTTCTGTGGCAGGGGGGAGGCTTCAGGATTGGAATCCATCTGTCAATAGTTTGGGCATGGTTTTGGATGCCTCCTTAATGATGGAGGCCCAAGTCACGCATGTTACCAGGCTGGCATTTTTCCATCTTTGCCAAGCTCGGCAACTGGTTCCTTTCTTGCTGCGCCCTGACCTAGCCACAGTCACCTCCAGGCTTGACTACTGTAACTCGCTCTACGCTGGCCTACCCTTGAGACTGACCTGGGAAATTCCAGCTGATCCAGAATGCAGCAGCATGAGTCCTAATGGGAATGTTACAGATTGCACATATTCAACCAGTGCTGTGCCAGCTACACTGGCTTCCAGTGGAGTACCAAGTCAGGTTCAAGGTGTTGGTACTGACCTTCAAGTCCTTTAGCAGTCTGGAACCAATGTATCTGCAGGACTGTCTCCTCTGGCATGTCCCCGGGAGAGCTTTACACTCTGCAGATAACAACCTGCTGGTGATCCCTGGCCCCAAAGATGTCCATCTGTCCTTGACCAGGGCCGGGGCCTTTTCGGTTCTGGCCCTGACCTGGTAGAACTCTCTGCCTAATACTATCATGGCCATGCAGGATCTTATGCAATTCCACAGAGCCCGCAATGCAGTGATGTTCAGGGCCTGCAAGACAGAGCTCTTCTGCCAGGCATTCACTTAGGACCCGCCACTACCATCACCACCAATTATCTCGTGGTAACAATGGGTAATTGGGATAGCCTATTATAAAGATCTAGTCACAGTACTGCGACGGATCAGTACCGCTGAAGCATAACATCTATAGGGTAACATCTATAGGTCACCATCTTGATATGACTAACTGGGTAACATCACTGAGCACTTTATTATTGTTAAAAATGTTGTTTTATTCTGTTTTTAATGTTTTATATTGGCACATGTTGCCCTGTTTGTGAGCCGCCCTGAGCTTGTTCACGGGGAGGGCGGGATAGAAATATAATAATAAATAAATAAAATACAAATGCTCCACCAGGCTCCTCAACAGTTTTCTTTCGTGGCTGGCACCCTCTTCCCTTTCCCCCTCTCCTTAATTTTGATCTTGTGCTTCCTCTCCCCCCTGCCCAGAAGGTGGCCAGGCAGTCCAGAACTGGGATGTAACTTTTAAGGATGCCATCTGGGACTTCTTTTAATCTGGTCCTTTCAAATCGTCATTCTGTTTTGATATATTTGAATTTTTAATGTTTTGTACATTTGTTTTATGGCTTTGTGCCTCTGCTGTACATTGCCCAGAGTCTGGCACAAGCTGGGATGGGGCGATTAATAACAACAGCAACCTGGGGCAAGACTGAATGTTCTTTCCTTGGCAGTTTTGGAGGGCAGATATAATAAAGTATCATACTCGAATAGAACATGCAGATGCTCGTATCATACAATTGAAACCATTGAACATATGATTATGGAGTGCCCTATATTTGATGAGTTGAGGGCTAATTTAGTCACCCCTTTACTTAAAGATATGGAACTGCTAAATGTGCGAGCCCAGGTGTCATGGCTACTATCGGATACCAATTATCATGTCACCCTCTCAGTGGCAAAATTCATAGGCGCAATAATCGAATATAAGAGAAATAATACTAAGGTCTTTTAAAATATTTTCTTTGGTTCTGATTTCTGCTTAAGGTGATAGCCCTATGAGCAGTACTAGATAGATAGATAGGTAGGTAGGTAGGTAGGTAGGTAGGATGATAGATAGGTAGGATGATAGATAGGATGATAGATAGGATGATAGAAGATAGATAGATAGATAGATAGATAGATAGATAGATAGATAGATAGATAGATAGAACCCGTAGATTTCTCCTTGTGTCTTTGTAAAGGACAGCTCCAGTTCACTCCAGATAGTCCTCATTGCCTGCAACTCTGTAAGTTTCTCAGTTATGGCCTCCCTGGAAGCCGCTTTCTACCTCTTCGCCACCTCTGGTTTCTTCCTGAAGTTGTGCAGTTTTTCTTCATCCTTTTTGAACGGCAAATCTTTAACCGTCTCTTTCTCTTATTCCATCACCATTTTGACACTGATGGAGAAAATCTTTCTTCCCGTCACTATTTCTGCAGTCATATTAGTTGCACCGCCAGTCCTGTCTCAGTTTCCACTGTGCTTTGCATACATGATAGCAGCTTCTGGCTTAAGGCAACTGACTCGGTAGAAGTTTTTCCCAGTGTCCCTAGTTAGCGTTAGTGAATAAGGATTTTGTTTAATGCTAACAGTAAGCTCTGCTAACTACACTGCTGCATCTGTTGGGGATGCAGAGGGCTCCTCTTTTTTCACCTGTATATATCCCTCAGTTACTTAGGTTTAAAACTCAAATCAACAGACTGAAAAAGGCTTGGAATTATATTGAAAATGAAGGAAAGGCTATTGGATTATATTATGCCATGGATTCTGCCCTTCTTCTCCAGGTGAAGCAGTGGAATGGGAGTAGGAACAGGGTCTAGGAAGACAGAGAAATGGAGGACTTGGTTCCTTTGACTTGGAAATTGTGCTGAAAACAATTACAGAAGTTGGCATGCACTTGGGATGCAAGCAGAGGTGTTCAGTTGGGTTTGCGGGATAATCTCTGAGTGAGTAATACATTTGAATCACATGGAGGAGGAGTGGGGCTGCAGGTAAACAGTGTGGGGAACCTGAGTGTGACAAATATCAGCTAATCAATCTTGTTTGGAATGAATTACTGGAATGTCATGCTAGGTGGAGAGAGCACACAAGGGGAAGAGGACAACTTTATTTTTATTTATTTATTTATTTTATTCAATTTATATCCCACCCTCCCTACCAAAGCAGGCTCAGGGTGGCTTACACAGTGCATAAAATTCATCATAACTAATCAATCAAAATCAGATCAATTATCCTAAAATCCATAAATCACTATCCTAAAGTGCTGGTACAGTTTTCAAATAAAGTGCACAAGCAGAAATTTCAGATTGACCCATACTCCACGGGTGACAGTCAGATGATGTTCCCACATGCTCCGTTGATCTACCAGGGCACAGGGTCTCTTCTTGAATGTCATACGCGGCTCCTAATTGAAAGCCTGGTGGAAGAGCTCCATCTTGCAGGCCCTGCGGAACTGTAAATGGTCCCACAGGGGCCTGATCTCTTTTGGGAGCTCATTCCACCAGTGTGGAGTCGCTACTGAGAAGGCCCTGGCCCTGGTTGTCACCAACCTGGCATCTTTGCGACCTGGGAGGGCCAGCTGGTTTTGGGCCCCTGAATGCAGTGCTCTCTGGGGAACATATGGGGAAAGGTGGTCCCTTAGGTATGCTGGACCCTGACCGTAAAGGGCTTTAAAGGTCAAAACCAGCACCTTGAAGCAAATCCGGTACGCAATTGGCAGCCAGTGCAGTGCTTTCAGCACAAGCTGGATGTGTTCCCATATGGAAAGACCCATCAACAGCCTGGCCGCAGCATTTTGCACTAGCTGCAGCTTCTGGGTTTGAGACAAGGGCAGCCCCATGTAGAGAGCATTACAGTAGTCTAACCTTGAGGTGACCATCGCGTGGATCACTGTTACCAAGTCGTTGCGTTTGAGGAAGGGAACCAACTGCCTAATCAGCCAAAGGTGATAAAAGGCCGACTTGGCAGTGGCTGCTACCTGGGCCTCCCTTGTTAGAGAGGCATCCAGGAGTGCTCCCAAACTCCTAACCTCTGACGCTGGCACCAGCTGCACTCCATCGAAGGTCGGGAGTGGGATCCATACCCTCAGACCGCCCCAACTCAGGCACAGAACCTCCGTCTTGAGTTTCAGTCGACTCAGTCTAAGCCAACCAGCCACAGCTTGTAATGCCCGGTCCAGATCTTCCGGGTTAGAGTCAGACTGCCAGCCCAACAACAGATAGAGCTGGGTGTCATCCGCATATTGGTGACACCCCAACCCATGCCTCTGTGCAATCTGGGCAAGGGGGCCCAGCATCGGGGAAAGTACTGCCCCCTGAGGCACTCCACATATCAGTGGGTGCCTACAGGACAGCTGTTCCCCTAGTGCCACCCTTTGTCCCCAACCTTGAAGGAAGGATGCGAACCATTGCAAGGCAAGCCCCTGAACCCCCGTGTTGGCGAGGTGGAGGATCAGTAGCTGATGGTCGACCGTGTCGAACGCTGCCAACAGGTCTAACAGCAACAGCACTGCCGATCCGCCTCTATCCTGATGCCTCCAGAGGTCATATGTGAGGACGACCAGTGCAGTCTCCATCCCATGGCCTGGACAAAAGCTGGACTGGAAGGGATCTAAAACGGAAGCATCATCCAAAAAGCTCTGTAACTGGACTGCCACAGCCCTCTCAATTAGCTTGCCCATATAGGGCAAGTGGGAAACCGGCTGATAGTTGGCCAATTCGGCTGGATCCAGAGATGGTTTTTTAAAGAGGGGATGAACCACTGCCTCCTTAAGTGTCCCAGGGAACAGGCCCTCCGAGAGGGACCTGTTAATGATCTCCCTTAGGGTGCCCCTGAACCCATCACAGCCAGCTTTCACTAGCCACGATGGGCATGGATCAAGGAGACACGTGGCAGAGCATACGGTCAAGAGCAATTTGTCGACTTCCTCTAGGCTGAGTGGACTGAAATGATCCAGAATCGGACTAGAAGATGTGCAAGGGGCCTCGAGTTCACTCACTGTCTCAAGTGTGGCGGGGAGGTCACAGCGGAGCGACAAGACTTTGCCAAGTAGCTCACAAATGCCTCACAGCCAATATCCAATTCCCTAGTGTTTGACCTGCTTTGTGGCAGTGTCGTTATGGACCGAATCGTTCTAAACAATTGTGCTGGGCGTGAGCTCGCAGATGCAATAGAAGCTGCGTAGTACTCTTTCTTTGCAGCTTTAACTTTAAAAGAGCTTTAACTTTAAAAGAGCTGCCCTTCTGGATCTGGTAGTATTTCAAATTGCGAATATTGCTGGCTGTACTACTGCTGCAGTCATTATTATTACTACTTATTTATGCTTTTATAAAATCAGTCAGCCGTGGCGGTTTCTGCAAGATCCATAAAGGTGTGCTTTTACTATTATTAGACTTGTATTCTAGGTACGGGTGACTGAAATCTTGTGAGTCACTGAGTAAAAAATAGAATCGTCCTCTCCTGTTGCTCAGCCTTGTCCTCAACTCACTAAGCCAAAGTAATGCAATAGAAGCGCTATGAAAAGCTAGAGCTCAAGACGGCCAGGAGCAAAGGTGATCTTCAGCACTTTTCTTGCCTTACTTTGATATGTATCCCACTCCTGTGAGGTGTATTGCTTGATGTCAAATACATCCCTTGAAAGAGGATGTCCAACTTCCAGCTCAGAGGATGAATTTTCTTGTGTAGTAATAGGCTTTGAGGGCTTCATACTTTTGGATATATACTGGCCAGATATATTAGAGTATTAGATTAAGGAAACAGACCTCTTTTGAATCAGTAAACAGAACAGCATTGTGCCCATAAAGATTAGCATAAAGTGCTAATGTTTACAAGTCATTGTTTCCTTCTGTTTTTCACTTGTGGAGTTCTTGATAGAACTGTCAATAAAGTAATGCCTCGTAAACTAAGAAGCGGAACCCCTCTTTTTTCTTTGCTGTCAATTCACAGCTGACTTATGGAGACTTCATAGGGTTTTCAAGGCAAGAGACATTCAGAGGTGGTTTGCCACTGCCTGCCTCCACGTCACAGCCCTGGTATTCCTGGGAGGTCTCCCATCCAAATACTAGCCAGGGCCCATCCTGCTTAGCTTTCAAGATCCGATGAGATCGGGCTAGCCTGAGCTACCCAGTTCAGAACCAATCCCCTCTTTATGCTATAGTAAATAAGTAGGTAAAACACGGTTCAGAACGTGCATTCTAGTCCACAATAGGAGTGCGCAGTTCACAAATTTCCACTTTAATTTCCTTTCCAGATTTGGGGAAGGGCATTATTTTGTTATCCCAAAGTTTGGGGAGTGCCAATAGAATTCCAGAAATCCATTTTTGGGACATAGTTTGGGTCCAGCAATATCAGCTCTGCAAAATCATGCCCTGAATTTTTTTTTAAAAATGCACTGCTCCCCGGTAAGAGAAATTTTACTTACAAAAATAGAAGCACATCTTACATGACATATTCATGTAGGTACATTTAACTTAATGTGAACAAATTAACTTCAAAAAGGTTAACTTGCTATAGCTCCAAGCCCAGGTTAGAGAGAAAAGAGAGGTGCTATATAATGATGAAAAAGAAAGGCAAGCAACAGCCAAAGAGGCTCAGCATCTAATGGATGAGAGGGTGGGGTCAACTGCCAAGTGTAGCTGAGAGAGAGAGAGAGAGAGAGAGAGAGAGAGAGAGAGAACTCTCTAGCTGGGCCATGGCATTGCTGCAGCCCTTTAAACCCTTTAAATTTTAAAATGCAGCATGGTAGTCCTGATCTTGCAGTTAATGGGCAGTAAACCTGGTGTCTGGACTCTGAGGGCAAGTCTACTACACTGCATGCTAAATTGCAAAGCATCTGAAACACGGTGGGCAACACTGAGGACTAGCTGGGAAGTGCTCATTCTCTGGTGGTCCTGGGAGTGGGGGGGTCCTTTAATCCATCACTTCCTGGGACTTGGCTCCTCCTCTCCACTTGCAGGGCCGGCCAAACTTGATCCTGGAGGGGAGAGGCCTGTCCTCTGGTTCCCCAGTTCTTCCGGGCCTGCCTTCGAAGCAGGACGTCTTGGCTGTGCTCTGGTGAGCACGAAGATCCTGAAGATAAAGGTGAAGAAAGGTGAAGAAAGAAGAGCAAGTGAGTTGGTCTTGGGGAGATGGGGAAAGGATCTGGTTACCTCCCCACCCCTCCCTGTTCTCCTGTTGAGACTGGAGAACGGCTGCCGGTAGCATTGGGAGTTCCCCGATCGGGCGCAGCAGCCGGAGAGCCTGCCCCCGCCAAGGTGCTAGAAGCAGCACCGGAGAGCAGAGGGAGAAAGGCGGGGGCAGAGAGAACATGGGTGGCACGGTCTTTTGACTGGCGCGATCCCGTGCTGCGCTGGAGCCAGTGTTTTTTCCTATCACCTTCAGCTTCTTTGGAGGGGTGATTCTGTGGCTCCATGCAGAGCTCTCAGACCAACTGAACCATGGTAGCTTCGGCTCGGGACGTGGACGTGGGGAGATGGATGATACAGGCCAGTAGTACTGGCCTAGTCCAATTTCTCCTGTGTTTGGTGTGTTTTTCGTGCTAAAGCACCCCCCCCCCTTTTTATTCACGGTTCTCAGCTGGTGTAGCACATGTGGCTGGTACTGGTGGGAGACCTAAATGAGCTGGCTTCAGCTTCGGCTGTGTTTGGTAGGAGGGTTCTCCAACATGCCCTGTGAGGTACAGAAGTCGTCACACCCACCCTGGGGAGTACTGCTCTTTTATGTCCCAGGAAGTGATGGATTAAAGGACCGTCCCACTCCCAGGACCACTGGAGAATGGAAGATTTTGTTCACTTACCGTGAAGCTTCCTTCTCGGTGGTCCGGGAGTGGGGCGGTCCTGCCCGCCCTGTTTGGAGGGAACGGCTTCCACTTCTCATTGGGGATGTGTGGTCTGTTAGTGTTGGAGTTGAGTGGTATCTGAGGAGAGGGATGTACAGTGTCTCTGTTGATCTCAGTTATTCTAAAAATCTGTATTGCTTCTGTGTTGTTGTATTCTGTTGCAAATAAAGTTGAAGGTTAATTATTTTGGCCTCGGTGCACTTGTTCCCATATGGGAGGAAAGTGGGTCGTGGGTTGTTAGTTTGTTCAGTTGGTTGCAGATGATGGGGAGTCAAGCGGCTTGGTAACGAACTGGGGAACCAGAGGACAGGCCCCTCCCCTCCAGGATCAAGTTTGGCTGGCCCTGCAAGTGGAGAGGAGGAGCCAAGTCCCAGGAAGTGATGGATTAAAGGACCGCCCACTCCCAGACCACCGAGAAGGAAGCTTCACGGTAAGTGAACAAAATCTTTCATTATTCTCAATGGCCTGTTGAAAATAATGGCCATTTAAGGAGCCAACGTGCCTGAGACCAGCTGGGGTGTGGTCCCTGCTTCTCTCCATCTCTACTTGTGCCACCCTGAGACATTCCTGAAATTCTGGGAGATAAATTTTTATTTTACTCCTCGAATTTCAGAAGTATTATGAATTGCTTTAGGTATCCTGGAGTTAAAATAAAATTGGGAATTTCAGATTTAATTTTGGCCCAGGAATATCTTAATGCACACCCCTAGTCTGCAGTAGGAATGCTCGAACACACACCAGCTGGGCCCACCATCTATTTCCTGGTTGCAACCAAGGAGTCGATTGATTGTCCATCTCTGTTTGCCAGCAGAGCAAGCCTATCAGTCAGGTTAGGTTTCAAGTATTCAAACTGTAGAGAGCAACTGTTGGTTCTTCACACATGCACATTCTCAGAGAACCCGATGGCAGTCCTCCTCTTCCTCACAGACCTATTTTCACTACACACCACTTGGCAACTGATGCTATAAATAAACAGTGAGCAAATAAATCTGTCAGTAATTATATGTAAACTTTTTTTTTAAAGTCTTACAATTTGGTGTTCATATAAGTGCATTATACTGTATTTCACCCATGTGCATTTTCGCACAGCCTTATGGAAGAAGAGTTCGTCACTCACTTCATTTAATGGCCTGATCGGACCATCCATGACCCTAAGTAAGACACATCTCACCAACTGTGCAAGTGTAAGACAAGGAAATGAAACTCCACCAGCATTGCTACTGCACAGGTACAAAGCTGCTCAACAGCTGCCCAAGATGGTCAACGGACAGGCAAACAGATGGGACATTTGGTTCACATGTGATCACAGCTGTTGAACAAGGTATTGAATGTGTTCACTGTGAAACTCACAACATCCCTACTTTAGAATTCAGCTTCCACAATGCTCCTCTGAGTGCCTCTGGATGCTGATAAGCAGGATAAAGGCAACAGCTCCACCGTTGGTTGGTTGTCCTCAGTATCTAGTATTCAGAGTTAAACTCCCTCTGATAATGGAGTTTCCATTTAGCTATCGTGGCTCCATTAGTTAATTTAACCCTTTGTTTTGCTGACCAAGAGTTCTAACAGGATTAGGGTTACAGTTAGAGTTGGCAAAAGGTTTCTTGGAGTTTGAAGGTGCTATGTGCAGGGAAAGCTCTGGAGAAGAAGAAGAAGAAGAAGAAGAAGAAGAAGAAGAAGAAGAAGAAGAAGAAGAAGAAGAAGAAGAAGAAGAAGAAGAAGAAGAAGAAGAGGATCAGAGCGGCTTACAAACTCCTTTCCCTTCCCCTCCCCACAACAGACACCCTGTGAGGTGGGTGGGGCTGAGAGAACTCTGACACAAACTGCTCTTTTTCAAGGACAGCTGTGCCAGAGCTTGTGACTGACCCAAGGTCACATCAGCAGGTGCAAGTGGAGGAGTGGGGAATCAAACCCGGTTCTCCCAGATTAGAGTCCGCACACTTAACCACTACACCAAACTGGGAGAGGAACACTGGCCTTCTTCCAGCTATGGAGATGCTTTCCTTGGTCTTGGGAAAGGTTCAGTAACAAGCCACTGCCAGTCAGATTAGACCACACCAGTTTGGACAGATCAAGGGAGCTTCGTATCTTCAATGAGACTGATTGGGTTATTTTATGGCACCTAATAGCATTTGAAAAAAATGTGGTCTATAAAATTGTTTGACTTAATCAACTCAGCTTTTTCTATGCCAAAAGAAGCACAGAAGAGGGAGTTACTTCCATGTTTTTTTTGCTCCATGTGTACAGAATACTCCATGTGGAACAGCGAAAATGGGGAATAACTCCCTCCCTAAACTGTTTTGCTGCGGAAAACAGCTGGGGGTGGAGACTGGAGCCCTTCCTCCCCCCTCAGCAGCTTTCCAAGGCCAAATAGTCTCTGTGTTGTTTTTTAATAGCCATTAATAGCTGTTGTAGGGCTGCGGGTAACCCGCTTTTAAAAAGCCAATGTCTAGTTTGGCCCTCACTCACTTCACATCCTATCTAAGGATTGCATAAAGATGATGGAGAATATTTCATACAGAGAACAGTGCAAAAGGTGGGGCTAGTTTTCTCTGCCTGCACAATATTATCTCTGAACTTCTACACCATCCTAGGATATCCTGCTCAGTAATGTGTTTGTAATTTGCAAGATATATGGGAGGAGAAAGGTCTCACTTGAGATTCAGTCAGTGGGAGAAGATATACTTGGAAGCATTGCACTGGTTGTAGGCATAGGCGTAATCTTCGTGGGGGCGGCGGGGCTTCAGCCCCCGCCGAAATTTTCAGGAAAGTGCTCAGCCTCCCCCGGGAGCCACCCTTGCTCCTAGCACAGCAATGCCTCTGGCCCAGCCCCAGCCCCCCCCGGGAAATTGGAAAGTCTACACCCTTAGTTGTAGGAGCAAATGGGGAGGGGGAAGAAACGTGAGATTTGCTTTCTTGAAGATCAGAGTCGGATAGGGTGGTAAGAAGGTACTTACTTTTGCCCCAGTAAGTTCAGCTTCAGTCTAAAGGATTCTTAAGTCTGAGGAAAAAATCATTCCTGTCAGCTTTATTGGAACAATGACTAGTCAAGACTTTTATTCACACATTGAATTGTCTCTATATACAAGCAACTCTTGAATCCTCTTTGGCTGTGTGTGTTTACAGTCACCTGAGCAGATTTACGTGGATGTGGCAGGAAGCAATCACTGCAGCATTTTCCCCCAGCTTTGCCATCACAGGAATCCCTATAGTTGTATCTGTGTATGATTTATACTTCAGTTCCTTGCTTCATCTTGTATACCTGTGCATACCCACTCATGAGCATAGCCTGAGGGTAAACCACTATGTGATGTGGCCCTCTGGTATCTTTCCCTTCAGACTGTATCTTTTTCATAATTGTATTGATAGCAATAGGGTATGAGATAGTAGGGTGATGAATTTTGCTTAGGAGTAGAATAGAACAAAACACTCCTACAAAGACTCAGGTTAAGAAATGGACATGAGAACATTGCTTGCCCTGGAAGAGATGGGGAGGAGAGGGCATAATAAATAGTTTAAGAGTAAGAACATCATCACAAAACACTTCTGTGCATATTAATTGCCGCTCATATCCTCTACTCTGCTCTTTCTAGATGGCACGCTATACCTCCACTTTTCCAAGGGCTGGCACATGCTGGTTGCTTCGCTCAAGAAAGTTTCAGCTGTGGCAGCCAAACTAATGGGGGTTGACAGGAACTGTCTGGAGGGAGTCATGGACTCTCTGAAGTTGACAGAAACTTGTCGAAAAGGGCCCTGATGCCCCCCCTCAGGGAAAGGCAGTGGATTTGCTCTGTCCAGCTCCCAAAAGAAGTTCAGCAACCCCTCCCCTCCCCCCTCTCAAAACTACATCCTTTAGGTTTGGTGTATTTGAGTAGTTGCTTCTGCTCTTGAGATGTGATGTCCTAAGAGGGGCTGCAGTTAGAAGTGCCGTGTCTGAGTGAGAGGTTTGTGCTGTGTTTCGTATAGCCATGATGATGATGGTGTTACCATGCAGGCTTAGGGCTGCCAGCCTCCAAGTGGGACCTGGAGATCTCCAGAATTACAAGTGATCTCCGGACTACATAGATGAGTTCTCCTGAGGAAAATGGCATTTCCGGAGGGTAGACTATGGTCTTACATTCCTCCTGAACTCCCTGTCCTTCCCACCTTCCCCCCAAATCTCCAGGAATTTTCCAGCATGGAGCTGGCAACCCTAGATAGACTCCTCTGTTCTGTTCTCCAGTCCAGCGGTCTCCCCCCCCCCCCCCCCCACACACACACACTGACACTGTCTGTATACATTCAGTATTTGTGAAGTGTTATATTTAAATATATATTTCACAAATGTTGTGCTCTCATGGATATTTGCCAGCTAGAAAACGCCATTAGGTCCTCTTTCAGACAGTCTTGTCTCCCCAAATCTCAACAAGGGCAAGTGAGAAAAGACAGAACAGTGGGTTTTCCCCCCCTCAGAACCCTCACCTGCTGTTCATGCATATTTAATTCATTGTGCTTTTCTTCAGTGTAAAGAGTAAATCTTTTCATATTTGATGTCCTTGATGTCTGTTTAGCTGCCTGATGTTGCTTCATCGATGTTCTTTCCCCTTCTCTTCGGACAGCCGAGGCCTTCCTCTTTTCTCTTCCCCTGGAAAGACTGTTTTTCAGAACCTGCCTTCGGAAAGGTCATTGTCCCTTTCAGATCCGCTGCTCCTCACTGCGAGCCATTGTGGCTTCTGCTCTGGCAATGGAAAAAAGATAAACAGGGAGGAGAAAAGGACAGAGACCTCCAAACAACAGCCTATAGGGAAGGAGACTCGGAGAACAGCAAGAGAAATAGACACACTGAGAAGATGTTATGAATTTAAAAAGCAAATGGGGAGAAAGGCTGACAGGGAGGAAAAAGACGGAAACGTAAGCAGCGGGAGAGGAAGACAGCAAAGAATCCATTTTCTAAGGCATTTCAGAAACTATTATTGAAGAGGCACCTGTTAGGGCCCAAGCTAACTTTTTCCCCTGCTGAATCGTGCACTGTTTCTCTTACACTTCAGACTAGAATGGATATATGTTGAGAAAGAGAGAATTACCTCTTTATAAGGGTAACGTGTGAGTTATCCAGCAAGGGATAGAGCCACAGGAATTAGGCCCATGACCCCAAGAGCTACCAAATGGATGAAAGTGCATAAATACAGCCCACAGTTGTCATTGTGGCACTAAATAGAGCCATGCACATTAGTGAGTGTGCTTGCCCTTAAACCAGTCAATACAAGCATACATATAAGGTTATGGGGACCTGGGAAGAGTTTGCACTTTACAACAGCTCTCTGTTGCAGACCCTGTCCTTGTACATCCCCAAAGGCTAGTAAATAGAATCCCATGTGCCACCCACAGATTTTCCCCTCTCATTCATGGGACTAGAACGTGGACTGGGGAAAAGGCAGATAATAGGGTATGGTTGGGGTTGTACTGGCCGGTGAGGGAAGCATTGAGCCCCCTCCTTCTGCTCCAAGATTCTGCATGGCAAACCATACCTTCCCAGCCAGGTGTTAAGGACCCTAGGATGAAACAGGATGGTTAATTCTGCCCTTGGACAGAGGATTGATCTCTGCCATTTTCTTAGGATTACCAGCAGCACCACTAGCATCTTTTTTTGGAGGTACAGCAGGCAGAATGAATGATGCTCCTAGAATTTCACTGAGACTCTGGGCTAACTGTGACCTTCATGTAGTGCCACCAGCCCTTCATAATGAGCACAAGCTAGACTGCTTCCACTTGGAGGGGTGTCCCCCCCAATAGAACCCCAAGAAGCCCCCAATTTAAATTGGGGCATCCACATGACATTGTACTCATTCTGAGCTGGACTCCTGGGCCTCCTGAGGTTTTCCCCTTTAAACCAGATCTCGTTTTCCTTAATTCTAGTTGAAAGGGTTACCGGTCTATCTTGATCTCTGTCATATCTATGCTTTTGTACATATGCAATGGAGGGGCATGGGGCAGCGTCAGCAAGCTGCATGGGGAGGGGGCATACAGATGCCATTCCCACCTGCTCCCACATAGCTTGCTTCCTGCTGCGGCAACAGCGCATTTTTTCATGCCCCCATGTAGAGGCAAACTAGTCTTGGTTTTGTGTGTTGTGTTAATGACATTAGGTACATGGCAACTCATTGTGCATGGTACTGGATGCATAATACTGTACTGTAACAGAATCTCAGTATTTTTGTTTAAATTAATCCACAGCTGCTAAGTGTTGTTCAGTGGGTAAATTTGCTACAACATAGAAGCAAGAAAAGGTTTAACTTGGCTTTGAGGGCATTCATGCCAGACTTTGGGGACGTTTAACCCTGTGGCCATGTGCAGCTCTTTAAATTAAAGTCCTCAGACTTTGGGGCTGCCCTTAGGGAAAGGCCATCCTCAGAAGAAGTCCTGCAACAGGACAGGAGGCAACACCACTGATTCATGAGATTTCCTACTGATTGTGACACCCATGGATAAACAGTAATAACAGTGAGACTAATTTTCTAAGTCTTGGGGCTCTGGGCATGCTGGGGGGAGGGGGTTTGTCACCGAGGATTTTTTTTTTAAGCTAGTAACTGAGAGGAAAATCGCTCAGAGCCATATTAGAAAAACATCATTAGTTGGAAATTTCATCAGAAATTAGCGTCATTACGAAAAGTGTCGCAGCTAATTTATATGTTTTCTTTATATGCGGCTAACATAATTCTCCTGAAAATGATATAAATAGTGGGTGCTAAAGCGCAAAGCAAATGCTACAAAGGTCATGGATCTCTGTCCAACTGTTAACAGGAAACTGCACACACACACAGACAGTCCCAGTTCAGATCAGGGCTATAGAAGAGGTGAGTGGGAATCTGAAACTTCTTGATTTTGCTCATTGGGACTGTGCTCTCTGAATTGTTCTTAGTGTTGTAAACAGATGTGTCTTTTAAAGAATGCAGTTTATCTTTTATTAATGGACATCACAGCACAGCTGCTTTGGCTGTAAACTATAGGCTGTGTGCACAATCAGTTCTCTATTGGTACCATTTTCCAGTTTAACATTAAGAATCATTTCACACTCTTTGTGGCAGCCAGATTCCCATAGTCATTCCCACAGTAAAAAGTGTGAAGGAGAGCTACACACCCATGAGATCTTAAAGATGGGGCAGCCATAGGGCCAATTCACACATTATAAAGTTCTCATGTCCCCATACATTTCTGCCCCAGTCATTCTGATCAGACATGTGCTGGAAGGTCTGTGCTTGGAACTTAATTCTCAGGAGACCCGATTCCAGTCAGGAGACTGAAGCCTCTCCCCTCATAGCCATTTCCCCAACCAAAATGGCCCAAGGGAGCGACTATTTGCCCCATTTGGGAAACCTATATGCAGCCCATCAGTACATATGAAAAGTAACAACTCCTCAGAACTAGGAAGATAGCATGGGGGAGAAGACCTAAGCCTACTGTCCCTGTATGCCACAGTTCTGACCCGAACTGGGCCCCACAGGTTTGTGGGAATTAAGTTCAGAGCACAGAAGTCCCAGCACAAGTCTAATAAAAAAAGATCAGGGTGGACACTCAGGGAACATAAAGTCTCTGTGAGTTGACCCTGAAGTGATCTTCAGCTACTGGGCACAAGTCTCCAAGTGCTTGGGTGAATGGGTCCATCCCATTTAACTGTTTCTTGTAGGAAACACCTGTGGGACCAGCTGCTGTGTGAACTATGAAGATGTAGTTCTGAGGAATTTCAGGTGATGTTCCTCAGTTAACTGGGATGACAGTTTACATTTTAGATTTAGCAAAGGGAATATTGCTTTATAAATGTTTTCACTGTCAGAAATTTCAGGAAATAAATCCTAGTATTCTCAGAAGTACATCTTGTATTTCCCCCTTAACACCCTGCTGTAGTTGAAGAATCTTGGAACCTGCTGGGATGAGAAAAGGATGTGGCATGGCTTTGCCAAATTGTTCAAAATATATTGTGTGATGGGGACTCAAATATTTACTGTCTACACTAGGAGTGTTTAAGACATAGGCTGCAGTCAGACAACAGGCTTGGCGTGGTCTGGCCGCTCCTCTAATTACACAAGTTTATGTTGTAGTGGAAAGGTTTGATCAAGACAGCACACCCTGAACCAGCTTCACTGCGTGCTCACTCCATGGTTGGTTGTCCAGATTAGTGCTGCATGTCAACCATGGAGCGTGCTGTCAATTTGTTTTTTATTATTATTATTGTGCACATTGCCAACAAATTTTTAAACGGCGGAGATGGACCTGAAGGTTCACACTTCCCAACCAGCTTCAGTCTGCAATGGGAAAGTTCAGACATCTGGAAATGTGAAGTGAAAATGCTGACATCTGTAAAGACTGGACTATCCCTGGGGTCGATTAACTCCGATTCAAGGATGGGACAGAACCAGGTGCCAGCAACTGGGGAATGGGAGGCAGATGCTGCTGACTGATCATGCACTTTAAATCCACAAGGGAACAGCAACATCGGATCAAACTGCTCGTCTGACCACAGCCATAGCTGTCACGTTTTCAGGCTTTTGAACATATCAGCAAAGGCTATAAATTTACTCTCTTTTATATCTATATAAAAATGAATTAGGTTTTTAGGATTCTAATAAACCTTCCCCAGAGCTCCACTGAAGCCCCTGCTGGGCTGTGCATAGCCTTCATATAAGTAAGGCCATCATTTGAGGGGGTATTGTTGCTGATGGCTATGTTCCTATTCTTCAGCTGTACCTATTTAAATAGGTGCACAATACCTACTTTCTCATTATGTGTTCCCGGTGCTAATGGGGGCCTAATGAATATCTGATCCTTCAAATGGATCCGTTTGGTTGACACAATAAGATCTTTCTTGGCTTTGATACTGGATGTTGCAGTTTTTCCTGTATATAATGAGCTATGACATTCTGAACATTATGGTAAGTGTTCAGGATGCAATTAAAAATACAGATCCTGATGTAAAATCCAGGGGTTAAAATATCTACTCTCTAGGACATCGTGGAATGTATATCTTGAAGATATTTTTGCCACTTTCTTAACAGGGCATGTCAACTATTAGAGCACAGCTATTGGGTTTTTTAAATTCTGCTTCCTCTCTCCTTACTTTTTGGTGCTTTTTAGTAACACTGAAATTTGTCTAGGGGGTCTCCAGAACAAGGCAGGAAACTCCAGTGATGTCTAGGCAGTATATTGGGTTGGGGCCTCCTTTCACTGTGCCTTTCTTCACTGGCAATGCCTTTCTCCACCACAAAATCTCCAGGTTGGCTGAGTGGGTGGAGCCTGGAGAGGGTGGGGGTTTGAAGAGATACAATGCCATAGACTCCACCCTCCAAACCAGCCATTTTCTCTTGGGGAACCATTGTTGCCAATCTCCAGGTGAGAGCTGGAGATCACTCAGAATTACAACTCTTCAGATGGCATAGATCAGTTTCCCTGGAGAAAATGGTGGACTCTGGGTCATTATACCCTGCTGAAGTCACCACAGCAAATGGACACTGAGTGCCCAAGGCTGGGGCACTCGCCCAGAGACTCTTTCTAGAGCTCATTTAATTCTACAACAGGCTTTATCCCTAGTAATACAATAAAATGATAACAACTATAGCATAAGAATTATTGATAATAAAACAATCCATTAAGAACAGGCCAGGAGCATAAAAACAACATTCAGCATCTAAAATGATATTTATAAAACTGTCCTGGCTAGAAGCCAGTCATAAAAACTGTTTAAAAAGAAGGATCCCATTAGTTAAAAGCATGGTTGAAAAGAAATGTTTTGGCTTGACACCTAAAGGACATTAAGGTAGGTGCCAGGTAAGCCTCAAAGGAGATGAGATTCCAACGGTATAATGCTGAAGCACTGACTCTGATAGCTACCTACCTCACCTCTGTGTTCTAGTTTCCAATAAAAGGTAATGAAAGATTCTTGGAATGACTACTAATGAAGGTTAAAGCAGAAAGTTTCAAATCAGGATTACAGATGAATATCAAGAAGACAAAAGTAATGACTACTGAGGAATTACACAACTTTAAGGCTGACAATGAAGACGTTGGAATTGTTCAGTATTTTGTATTCCTTGGCTCCATCACCAACCAAAAGGGAGACTGCAACCAAAAACCAGATCAAGACTGGGAAGGGCAGCCATGAAGGCGGTAGAAAAAGTTCTTAAGTGTAAGGATGTGTCACTGGTGACCAAAATCAAGATAATTCATGCCATTGTATTATCCATTATTATGTACGTGTGTGAAAGGTGGACAATGAAGAAAGCTGACAGGAAGAAAGTTGATTCATTTGAAATGTGGGGTTGGAAGAGAGTTATCTGGATACTCAGGGCCAGCTCACCCGCTAGGCAAACTAGGCATTCGCCTAGAGTGTGGGCCGGCCCTTAGGGGTGCCAAAGCCCCCCAGTATGATGTATATTCTGTATTTTAATGTAATTTATGTTTTAATGGAAGCCGCCCTGAGCCCGCTTGCGGGGAGGGCGGGGTATAAATCTAAGTAAATAATAAATAAATAAATAAATAAATAAATAAAAGCCCTGAATGATGGCTTCCTTGCCGGGCCCCGCCGCAGGAGGGGGAGGAGGCAGCTGGCGAGCGAGTGGAGGCTGGAAGCGCTCAGGGGCTGCGCCCTCTGGCCCCGTAGCAGCTGAGCCCCCCCTCCGGTGAGAGAGACAGGAAAGGTGGCAGGGATCGAGGCCCTGGTCTCTGCCCACCTGCCCCTCTCACGTGCTCTCTCTCTCTCTCTCTCTCTCTCTCTCTCTCTCTCTCTCTCTGCACCGGCAAGGGAGGGAGGGAAGCAGGGGAGGGAGGGAGGAAGGAGGGGCGGCAAAACGTGGCCCCAACACACACACACTCCCCCCCGCCTTTCCCCCACAACCACACACACACACAAACAGAGAGCGAAGGTGGGGGGGAGGGAAGAGACTCGGCCGGAGGAGCAGCGAGCTGCACGGCGTTGGCACCCCTGAGCTCTTCGCTCTTCTCCCAGCCCGACCGTCCAAGTTTGCCAGGTAAGTTGGGGGAGGGAGGGGGGAACCCGGGCGCCAGTGCCGCCATCTCCCCGCCCTGCCTGCGGGTCCCCTCTTGATGAGGGGCCCCTTCCTCCTCCTCGTTGCCGCCGCCAGGCACGGGAGCCCCAGCCTGAGGGAGGGTGCTCGCGGCCGCAAGGCACCTGGAAGCGGCCTGGCCTTGTCCCTGTGCCACTCTTGGCGCGCTCCTCTGCTCGGCTCACCTGCAGCTGCCCCGGCAGTCGAAGGTGGGCCAAGCTCCCTCCGGCCCTGGGCAGAGCTGAGGCAACTTTGGAGCCTCCAAAGGGGGAGAGAAGTTGGAGTAAGTTCTCTCCAGGCTCTGCCTGGAGGTTGGCAACGTGCGGAGGGTGACAGAAGGTAGCCCCACCTAGGGTGCAAAAAAGCCTTGGGCTGGCCCTGTGGATACTGTGGACCACTAAAAAGACAAATAAGGGGATTCTAGATCAAATCACACATGTACTCTCCCTAGAAGCGAAAACAACTGAACAACTGTATTTTGGTCACATTATGAGAAAACAAGACTCACTTGAAAAGGCAATAATGCTAGGAAAAGTTGAAGGCAGCAGGAAAAGAAGACCTAACATGACACGGATTGATTCAATAATGGAAGCCACGGCCCTCAGTTTGGGAGACCTGAGAAAGGCTGTTAATGATAGGATGCTTTGGAAGTCATTAATTCATATGGTCGCCATAACTCAGAATCAACTTGATGGCATTAAACACACACACACGCCCCAGGGGAGACTCAAGCCTCTAATACCTGGCTGGGCTCAACCTGCACTACCAAGCTACAAACCTGCTCCTTCATAGGAGGAACAGCCTGCTTCAGGACAGTCCAACTCCTCAGATCTTGAGCAGCTTTGTCATTGACCAAGAGCACCTCAGTCTTCTGGACTGAGCTTTAGTTTAGTGGCACTCGTTCAGTCCCCTGACAGCATTTTGTGGAATCAGCCAGCCAAGTAGCAGAAGAATCACCAAACCATAATGTTGTGTTGTCCCAGCCAGCATCTCCAGAAGGATACCACAGCTGAAAGCTGTCAAGAGGTCCAAAAGAATTAGCAGGCACACACTCCCCCTTCTGCTCTCCTGGTGATGATCAGCAATCCAGCAACCAATGCCATTTATGTCCCACATCCAGGCCTGAATCCAGATTGAAATGGATCCATCTCCTCCAAGATTATGCTTGAAACAGCATAACAACTACACACTCAAGAACCCTGACCAAGAATGGAATACTGGCCACTGAACAGTATTTATGTCATTTGAAAGTACACCCTACTGCAGAGATGAATTTATTACTTCCTGACCTGGATTGATACTATCAGCCATTAAGAACAAGAGTTCAGCCTAGAAGTAGTGGGTCTTAAGCCACTTCAGTACTTCATTGGGTCTCATGAACTGAAAGACATCCATGCAACAAAGACCAGACTGCATTCTAGTAGCATTCTGTGACCAAACTGAACCATGTTTTTTTATTATTATTGTGTATTTTAGCATCTATGTTATAGCCATGTACAAGTCTTGTTTGTTTGTCTTACATTACACTTTAACTTTGTTGGAATTTTCTTCTGTTATACTGTTACATTATTATTTAGTTTTGTGGAGTTCTCTGCAGTAGAGCTGTGAATGTATTAATTTATTCTGGTTTTGTTTTCCACTTGCTGCTGCTTGGTTTAGGTTGTTTTATGATCTTTTTCAGTGGTTATTTTAATTATTGATTGCCTTTACAATTTTATGCTGTTTTGCTATTATTGGACCTGCCTTGTCCTTGAGAGACAGCGAAGAGATATATATTTTTCAAAGGTATACCTGTTTGTCTCTGGCACAGCTTGGAGGTAATGCTTCCTTACATGGAGAGTACTTGAGTGAATGAGGAGCTTTGGAGGCAGGACCCAGACAGACAGATGATAACTGATGACATTCTTATTTCTGTTGGCCTAGATCAGAAAGTCAGGACAAAGTGAAGAATGGCAGCCCCAACAATCCTCAGAAAAGATTCTATGAATAATTGAAGCTCCAGAAGCAAACTGACAGGTGCCCTTTGCTACCTTTTGATAAGTCAGGAGCCTGAGGCTTTGAATTGACCTCATAGTGTTCAAGATCAGAAGAGACTATTTGATCATTCCTCCTCAAAGCACACTGATATTTACATTCTTATGAATACTTATTAATTGGTGTGCCAGAAACAGGCTCAGCCTTCTGCTCTTGCTTTCTACTGACCCCAAGAGCTGGGTTTGAACTGAGACACTCCTGTCTCAAATTCTCCACTGAGAACATGTTCATTTGCAGTCTCATTCATCCTGAAAATCAAAATCCCTCCCAATAAAAAACATACATGTCTTTTTCTTTCTAATTTGGTGCATATGTATGGCTTCATATTAGCATTCCCAGAAGTGATGGGGTGTGTGGCTCCTAAATTGTTGCAGAAAGAAAGATAATCTTAACTGATTTGAGATATGTCATTTGGGGGCAACACAAATTACTGAAGCCACAAAGCATGATTCCTTCAGATTAAATACTTCTACCCTTCCTTGCCTTGCTCTCCTTTGTTCTTTTCCCATTGTTTTCTTCTATATATGCATCATATAAATTTGAAAGCCAGTTAAGATGTAGCATATAGTGCTTATGTGTTGGTGTTTTGAACTGTTCTTATGAATGCTGACAAGCAAAGAAGATACTCCAGAATGGGTTATTTATGGACTTTTACTTTTATGAGTGAAGTTTTCTATTGTAACTTCCTAATTGTGAGATAGTCCTCAGAAAAATTAAGTGGGCAATCCATTTTGTTGTAACTTTCCTGTGCTTATGTTCTCATGGAATCACTTCGAAAGGTATTACACAAGACATGGGAACACATAAAAGAATCAACCTGGAGATGTTACAAACTTGTAGGTTGCTGACCATAACTTGTCCCACAAATCTGTGCCATGAGAAAATTCTTCTGGAAGATACACTAGACATTCCCGTTCCTTTCTTACTAGACTACCATCGATGGGCCTTTTGTACACTTGGAGGTCATGCCCACAATTGCCTCCTCATTCCTTTGTGATACTTACTTTACATTAAAATTATAAATGGAATCCATGAAATAATTTTACATTCTTACACAGCTTCTGTATTCGAAGGTCGTGTGTGTGTGTGTGTGAGCGCGCGCACATAGAAAATAGCATCAGTAGTAAGGGGGAAAACATGTATTATTTTTCATCACTAGTTATATATGCATTTCTAAAACAATAAATCAAGGGAATTTTAATGCCATACAAATAGCAGTATAATTACTATCCATTTATATTGCTGATAAAATCAGAGGCCCTGCAGCTAATTCTACTGGTAATTGGCTGTGTGCATAGCACTATTCTCTTGCCATTAGTGATATGTAAGCAGTTTTGGGCATCTTTCTCTCCAATTTTTTCCCTTCTCCTTGTGACATGGATTTAAAAAAAGAAGGTTATTGTACACAACAATTGCTCTGCAAAAGTTCTCAAGATGCCTTCATGGTAATTGATATCCATACCTACACAAATTCATTTCCATTTCTGAATGCCCTGATTCCTTTCCCTCCAGTGTACCCAGTTCCATGCGCTCTTCTGAGCTCAGAGTCCTCTATTCCCCAAAGCAGGAACAGAATAACAGAGGAAAATGAGACAAAATGTAAAGCGCAACGTGATGTGGCTAATTACTTGACAGTGGGCATAAAAAGGGGATTAACTGGTGCCTCAAGGGATTGTCACTGAATCCTAATCTTATCTTTCCCTCTCCCTTTGCCTTCCCCAGCCATCTGAAGTAATGAACTAGTTATAAATAGCTAATTAGTTAATTATATGCTGGCCTACATGCAGCATCTTGTAACATGTAATTCCCTGGACCCCTGCAGTAGGGAGTCTCAGCTGAGGAGGGAGAGGCAGGTGGGATAGTTAGAGGGAGGGATTAAGGATGTGATGGATGCTCAGAAAGATTTACAGCATTTAAGTGACCCTGGAGAACATAGGAAATATTATTAATTTTGCAAAGTGTGTAGTCTTTTCTGGGATCTACTGGTTTGGAAACCTAAGGGACCAATGGGAAGGAAGAAAACCCCAAAGCTTTATCATCTGATTGTTTTTAGAAATGTGTATCTTGAACATTTTAAAGCAAGCAAGATTCAAAGGAAATAATATGTGGAAAGATAGGGTTTTGACAAATTCTCTATACATTTTTGGCTAAAATATTTGCTTCATTAGGAGATAGTTACTTAAGAGACATCCTGTTCCAGAATATGGTTACATGGCTTGCATAAGGGTTCTTTAACTACGAGATGTCTCAGAACTTCATCAAGATAATGAAGAAATGTATTTTAGTGTGAAACAGGCCACTTTAGTGACACCTTAAAGACTAATAGATTTATTGTGGCACATGCTTTTGCAGACGAGAGCCCTTTAATCAAATCAGATGCATGAGGTTGAACTTCAGCTAGTAAATATACATTCCTGGTTGGGGGGGGGGGAGATTAATAGTGTGGTTGTGATATTTCTGTGTAAAACTCAAATGGACTACAGGTAAGCACATGCTATCACACCTACCCCTCTGGAACAGGATTTGTAGAATTGTAAGAAAGTAATTTTGCTAACTCAATTTTTTTTTTGCATTAATTAGTGAGGGGGTTGCACCTTTGCAGTCCTGAAATTTTAAAATCCAGTACATTTACCATATATTAGAAGTGCAGAAACTAAGACCCTTGAATTCCCTGAACCTGATTTTTAGAGAATGCTTATCTTAGGTGCCATATACATAATATATAAGGATTAGAAAAAGTGGCACATGGGTACATTTGGGCAGGATTAACCGTTAGGCCAAATATGCTATTGAACTTCAGACTTAATCCTAGTTCAAAGTTACAAAACTGTAGAAGGCTTCTCTGTCTGCCTCCATTTGATTTTCCTCCAAGATTTCTTCCTATAAGGTCTCCCCCCCTTCTCTACTGTTCCTATTCTTACTTTTCTCTTTTACTGCTTTCCTCCTCTTCTTCACCACCCCCCTCTCTCCTTGGCCATGATCTTCCTGGCCCTGTTCCCTCTTGCAGGCATGCGGATCCTGGTAAATTTGCTACTGGACACCTTGCCCATGCTGGGGAATGTTCTGCTTCTCTGCTTCTTTGTCTTCTTCATCTTCGGCATCATTGGAGTGCAGTTGTGGGCTGGGCTGCTGAGAAACCGCTGCTTCATGGATGAGAACTTAACAATGTGAGTGAACAGCAGATAACTCTACCCACTCTTCTAGATGTGAAGCCTTCTGTCTCCTCTTCCATCTTTTTTAGACTGCTTCCATACAGGAGCAGAAGAAGGTCTCCCCTCCCTGTGAAAGCAACAGTGAACAGTATGGGAGCAGGCAGGAATGGTGTCCATATCTTAGGGTTGCCAGCCTCCAGGTGGGGCCTGGAGATCTCCTGCTTTTACAACCAATCTCCAGCTGACAGCAACCTCCCACCTGCTTCCCCGTGGTGTCCTGTGGTGTTCGTATGGGTGTCAGATGTGGAGCTTGTGATAACTATCAACAGTAGGGCAGTGGAGAAGGCTTCTGGTGGGTTGCCTTGAGCACCTTGCTGTCAGTGCTTAATGATGACTAGTCTGACACTTGAGCTCTGCACAGTGTATAATCCATGTTCCATCATTTCATATGAAATGAGTACAGTGTATGCTAGAGACTAATTTGTGCGTCTTGAAAAGTTGCAAAAAGTTACGTTTAAAATTATTCCTTCAGCTTTAATTTTTTAATGTGAGTTCAAATGAATTGGTTTCTGTGAGTTTTCTTCTACAGTTTTAACTCTGGATTCAATATTATGGGAAGCTTTGCTGTCAGATGTTATGAAAGAAGTGTGTTAAATGGTTCCATATACTGGCACCCCACCAGATTACCCATTTGCTGTAAAAAATGTATCTGCTATGCAGTTCGGAATGATGTGAAGAAGCCTTCTTGAGTATGGGATATGTGTGATTTTTTTTTTTTAAAAAAGGAAGCTTTTGTACTCTTGCTAGCCTGTCTCAAAATCCTCCTACTACTCTTTCATTAACTTCCTTCTACCTTTTCATTCACTTCTTTCTTTCTTTTCTTTTTCTTTCTTTCTTTTTAACCGGGGGGTGGGGCAGTTCAGGATGGTCTGGACTGGATGGTCTATAGACCCTTTTCAGCTTTTTTATATTATTATTCTAATTTCCTACCTAGCTGTAACCACAGTTTGTTGTGGCATCTGAACTGGCAAACAGGTTAACACTTGCCCTTCCGATTAGAATCAGAAGCCCATATAACATTTCCCCACACTTAACCTTTTTCTTTTTTTAGCTGGGCAGTCCTTTTTCTTGTTCTCTGTTTCACTGAACAGGCAATAGGAGTGAGGTAACTGTATAATTATAAACAATAGATCATTTGTCACAATAAAATAGATTCACAATAAAGTGGTTCTACAGACAGGCCCTTAAAAATGTGGAGAGAGATCTCTTGGCAGTCACTGCTTAAATAAACAGGTATAAGCCTCTTTGTCTCAAAATTATTTATATTTGTGAAGGCAGGAACATACATACAAGTTCCAGTTTTCCTTCTTTGTCACTTGATTGGGATCACCTCCCCCACATACACACCTTTACTAGGAGCTATTTCCCTTAAGGAAGGACTACTTGTCTCATTTCCCTATTTCAGGATCCTCTCCTGATCACTGACTCTGCTTAACTGAACTCTAACTGAACTAACTGCCACTCTCAACTGGCACTCTTAACTGATTCTCCCTTCTGTAGAATTCCATTTGAATCTCAAGGTTCTCAGACAGGGTTAAAACATTAACCATTCCATTATACCCACTTCAAATCATGGTTTTCCTTTCTGCTCTGAAGGGCAAGTATTAACTGCCGTGAGCCTGCTTCGGTGGGGAGGGTGGGGTATAAATCAAATAAATAAATAAAAACCAAAAGGTTTACCATTTTGGTTGTCACAGCATACAGTGGTTAGCACTAAACAGGAAATGTGTCAGGGAATATGAGATAGGCCAGCTTCTACGGCATTTCCTATGAAAATGGATCTTGACACCTGAGCTTAATAAGCTGCTTTCCCCTGCTGTAATTGATTACTCAAAAGCCATCGTGGCACTCTTGGTCTCCACAGACATTATCCGTATTAATGATTACTATAAATAATTTCATTTTGTGTGTGTGTATGTTTTCTGTTGTTGACAGACAAGGTAACATCACCCTTCCTCCCTACTATCAACCTGAGGAGGATGATGAAATGCCCTTCATCTGTTCACTGTCCGGAGATAATGGTATCATGGGATGCCATGAGATTCCCCCATTGAAGGAGCGGGGCCATGAATGCTGTTTGGACAAGGATGACTATTTCTACTACATCTCTGTGAGGCAGGAGTTTAACGTCAGCGGCATGTGTGTCAACTGGAACCAGTATTACAATGAGTGCCGCACAGGCAATTCCAATCCACATAAAGGGGCTATCAACTTTGACAATATTGGCTATGCATGGATTGTTATATTTCAGGTAATCTGAATCAGGATTTATAGGACCTGGAGATAATTTTGTATACCAGGCCTGCACAACTTCTTAGCAGTTAATTCCCAGGCCTTTATGGAAATGTTGGAATGCTCTGTTATTCACATGGTGATATAATAGGATTGGCCTTTGCAGTTAGGGTTAAACCAGTAGAAGGATAGAGCTTTACATATTTTGTGTTATAACTCTTTTCATCTGATTTTAAGTTCCTAAACTCCTAGTTACTCTGGAGGCCTTTGGGACAGAGTGAGCTAAAAACTCACCTTAAAATTAAATAACTGCATCCATGACTTGTTAACTTGCCTGTTTGAAGCTGTCCTCGTGAACAATGATCTTTTATCACCTTGAGTTTTTTATTCATCAGGGTTTTCCCACTGGGGAACATCAGCCAGCTAGGTTATTATCACCCATATATATCATCCAGCACAGCTATCACTTAACAGTAATGTGTCTATATTTCCCCATTGGTTCCAAACACGAGAATATTAGTAGTTGTTCTTAAATTGTATGACTTCTGACAGTGAGGCTCCATCCACACAGTGAGGATTCTCTGTGTTGCATTCATCAGCACCGCAAAGGCAGAGGCATGTGTATCAGCAGCAGAGCTTCCACACAGGAGTTTTCTGCACACTTTCCTCTGTCAACACTCATTTTCCCTTTGCTTTTCCCTACCACATCAACAGAAGGCTTTTAAAAAAAATGCTAAAAATTTTTTTAGAGCCAGCTTGGTGTAGTGGTTAAGAGCGGCAGACTCTGGAGGACTGGGTTTGATTCCCCACTCCTCCACATGAAGCCAGCTGGGAGACCTTGGTTCAGTCATAGTTCTCTCAGAGCTCTCTCAGCCCCACCTACCTCACAGGGTGCTTGTTGTGGGGAGAGGAAGGGAAGGTGATTGTAAGCCTCTCTGAGACTCCTTCGGGTAGTGAAGAGCGGGGTATAAAGCCAACTCTTCTTCTTCTAAATGGTATAGCTAATGTGCTATAGCAATTACTGATTTTTTTAAAAAAAAAAGTTCCCCCAAACCTTCCAGTATAGTTGCACAGAAAATGGTGGCTGTGAGGGGTGACAGAAGAAAAATGGTGATAATGTTGATGGGACTTTTGAAAATGAGCACCTTCCTTTCCAGAAGATGTTCTTCCCAAAAATATCATATCTAAGCAGGTTTGGGAAATTATATGCTGAGGATGGGGAAAAGAACATGGGAGCATGATTAGAATGTAACATTGTGTGGGAGTTCCTAAAGAAAAGTGCTCTTGTTTGGATGTCAAAGGGGAGAAAAACCTCCATGTAGAAGCAGCCTTTCACATTGTTTTGGTGCTAAAGAGATAGCAGCTCTAATTCTGTTGCTGTTAAAGCAATTGAAATGTGTCGTAGAGAGAGAGACCACTCTTGTTACTGTCTACCTGGTGTGTGTGCCTATTCAAACGTAGGCCACTGGCAATAAAATAATCATGGGAATGTACTCTGAATCCTTGCTATGATTTCCCTTGATGTTGACAACAGCATGGGAATTGAAAGGCATGATTGGACCAACATCAAGTACTCTCACATTGATTTCAGTGGGAGAGTTAAGGACATGTGTCTGTCTCTCCTGTTAAAATCAGAAGGACTTACAAATGCTTACATTTGGTTGGATCATGCACTGAAATGTATAATTCTGATACAAATGCAGAGAGCTCAGCTATTCCCCACAACAAAGCTGCCAGTCCTCCAGACATACCATGGGGTAAAGAATCACACTGCTAGCCTTAATGATACTTAAGTGGCACCAGGATTTACAGAGAAGCTTTTAATGGGTTCCTGTGATTTGAGTAGATTTTGCTGCCCCCCCGAAAAAAAAACAAAACAACTGGGCTGGAGCAATAGATTTCTTACAATAGACAAGAGGGTATTTTTCCCCCTCCCCTCCCCACTGCTGCTTTGGGCTCTCCTTTTCATCCACTTGCCACTGCTGGCTCTCCTCCCCCATACCTGCACGTTACCCCCTGTCTTTCTGCTCCTCACTTCTTTCTGCTTGCCACTGCCAGTGTTTGTGCCATTGGCTGCCTTGTTTTAGTTTTCTGTTGTGTTTATGCTGTTTGTGCACATCACTATTATACTGGGGAGAGGGGGGTTATTCCCCAATTAAGGTGTGGGTTTTTTACATAAGATTTTTCTGCCAACCTAGGGGGTTGTCCCAGGGCCCCAGCTTGCCGAACTGTATATCATAGCTGTGACTGGCCCTGTTGTGTCGATTTGCCTATCTATGATGGGGGCAGGCAGCCCTAGACTATTAGATGCAAAAACTGGCCTTCCCTTCTTTCTGTGCGTTTCTCTGTTTACCAACATTTTTCTGTTTCCTCCAAACAAATGAACTTCTTAGTTTCAGAATGTAATCAGAAGACTTACATTTTCTCCATTGTTTTGTTCTCTTCTGGCAGGTGATCACACTGGAAGGGTGGGTGGAGATTATGTACTATGTGATGGATGCTCATTCATTCTATAACTTCATCTACTTCATCCTGCTGATCATTGTAAGTAACACGTGTCCTTTCGCTTCAATGGACCAGGTCCTATGTCCCAGTCAAACTGAGAGTCAAGAAAAGGTCCAAGATCTTTAAATGGTAGCTTTAGATATTTTATCCTAGATGGCTTTTTTTTTTTGCTGTTAAATTGCAGCCAATTTATGACGACCTGTAGGGCTTTTCAAGGCAAGAGAGGTGGTTTGCCTGCCCCTATGTAACAACCTTGGTACTCCTTGGCAGTCTCCCATCCAAATACTAATTAGGGCCAACCCTTCTTAGCTTCCAAGATGCCTAGGCTATCCAGATCAGGGCCCTAGATGGCATAGGAGTCTCCCAAATAACTACATCGTTCACGTAAGCTGCATGAATCAAATTTAGCTTTGCCTTTCCAGAATAAGCAGAGAGATTTCATTCAAGATACCCAGAAATCCATATTCTGTTCCTGTCTTCCTTACATATATGGTAGGTAATAATTAAGCACAATTGATTTTACTCCATTGTGGCCCCAAGGATCTTGAAGACCATAAGCATGGCTTATGAGTGTGAAGCACAAGGGATGGAAGAAGAGGAAAAGAAAGTTGGAAAGAGAACTGAGGGGTTATATGTGCAAAATAAGATATGTGGACTTTTTTGGACTTTTTGTTCTGTGTCTTCTTTTTATTCAATTAATTTTAGAGCAAGTAAAATGCTAATGAATCAATCATCTGAACCTACATTTATTCCAACTACTGTGCATTCAGAGTGCAAGCCTAAGAACACTTTCCAGGGAGTAAGCCTCACTGAATAGACTTAAGCAGGGTTCTGATTAGAATCCTATTTAGGATTGTTCTTTCTGTCTCATGTATCAGTAGGAGTTGTATGCATTTAGGCTTACACTGTTTTTAAGTTACTCCCCACATGTATGGATTAAGTAGGTGATTAAAATGAAGCAATAAAGCCTAATGAGAAGGAAAAAGTTGGAAGACACTACGATTGCAGAACACCATCGAAAATGACAGGTGAAAAGGATGTCCTTTCCCTGTGCTCAACTATTTTCTTTCACTTTTGAGAATACAATCATATTTTTTGTTCTCTTTGCAGCTCATAAGGGGTATCACAGAATCCCAGGCCTATGACCCTTAGGGAAATACTCATTACAAGACATTCCACCCAATGTAAGAAAGAGTCCCAGATGGTTGCCTCATGACCGTCTGTTCTTCTAGATGGCATTCTTTCATCTACGTGAATATCTGTTTCCATATTCCAGGCCCCAGTATAACTAATACTGATTTCCTGTAATGGTTGGTCGTAGCACAACGACCTTGGCCACATTTATCGGTGGTTGCCCAGAGCCCATATGTGAGATGTTTTTGTTGGGGAAAATAGGTAAAAATACTTAAATACTCAGAGTTTCCAATGCATCTTTGCTTCACTGGAGAGGAGACATTTCTTTCTATGAAAAAGCTTTATTTCTAAGGGAAGGGTTCACATGGAAAGCTACAAAACAAGAGATATCTAGATCCACAACCTTAGATCCTTACAGCACAGAACACATGGTCACACACAATGGAGTTTCTTCTTCTTCTTGACCCCTAGAAGGAGGTCACCTGAACACAGTAACCAATGATTGCTAGTGAACAGATTTAGATTTTCCCGGGCTATCTTCCCATTGGCTCTCAACCAATGTTCCCTCTAAGCTGTGGAGTCTTGTGAGCAAAAATTCTATTTTGTGAGCGGCTGGCCTTAAAGTTGTGAGCGAACAATTTGGCTCCTGCATAAATTAGTTTGCTCTCAACCCATCCTTCCTGAGCTAAGACAAAAATGTGTGAGTCGGAGGCTAAAAAACAGTGAGCCAGCTCACACTAACTCAGCTTAGAGGGAACACTGCTCTCAACCAGATTTCCCTTCCAGGTCAGTCTAAACAATAGTACACTAGGTAAAGCAAATTAACCCTATAATGACTGAAATCTAGACCTTGCACCTCACATATTTCCAACAGTTTTGTAGGCAGTTCAGAGGAGGAAAAGGTAAACGTTTCAGTTGACAAGCATATTCTCCATTTTGCCTGTATCTATAGATGTGAAAAGATAGATTATTTGTACCTCTCCTTGGGAGATGCAGACAGACTCAGTGATCTTGCCTTGAAGTTAGAAGCTACAGTTTCTGTCGCTGAAGCAGTCTAGAGTAGGGATGGGCACAAACCGATTTATGGACTGAAGTTTGTCATGAACCGGGTCCAGTTTGTGGTTTGCAAACCT
This sequence comes from Gekko japonicus, assembly GCF_001447785.1. NCBI lineage: Eukaryota > Metazoa > Chordata > Lepidosauria > Squamata > Gekkonidae > Gekko > Gekko japonicus. The sequence continues at coordinate 1,939,840 of NW_015171503.1, read as the reverse complement.
TGGTTTATGCAATCGCTTCTCCCACGAACTGCCCGCAAACCAAACCAATTTTCATGGTTTATGCAGTTTGTGGGCCAGACACGTCAGTGCCGATGATTCAGTTGTCAAGACAATGTGGAGAATTGACTTCTGCAGACCTGGAAACACCAATCTTAGTCCTCCAAACCTTAATAGGCATCTCTGGCTGCCAACAACAGAGCTCCTGTTTTGCTCCCCAGCTCACACCCAGATGCTTTCACTTTGCAGCAGGCAGTTAGTGGGAGAGAGAGTAGAAGACTGTTAGAGGCAGAGAGGGAAGGAATTGGAAGTCTGACTTTGAACAGTGTTGGTGCTTCAGGGCTCTGAGGCTTCTGTCTCTCTGCTACAGCCAGGCAGAGGGGCAAAGCCAGTGGGTTTCTTGGCTGAGGAGGACCTACACACTCACGCCCTGAGTGGGATTTTTGTGTACCTGTCCCAGCTGGGAAGGCATCTGGTGGGGTCAGGGCTGTCTCTCCACTACAGCCAGGCAAAGGGACAAAGCCAGTGGGTTCTTTGGCTGAGGACCCACCCTCCCTCCTAATTGTGAGCACCCCTTTGTGCCATGAAGGTGAGAGTGGGGGCCAAGGGTCCTGCTGTGCCATGTCACCCCATGGTATTCCACCCCTTCGCAGAGGACCCTTGGTTGGTGAGTCATGCCCATCTTGCACCGCTTTATGGTGGAGATGGTCAAGGCCCAGTTGTCCAGAGTGCGAGGGTGGACTGTGCACTTTATGGCAGACCTGTGGAGCAGCCAGCAGCATGGTTACCTATTCTTCACTGCCCACTGGTGGCTTTTGGAGGATCTATGGATTGCCAAGGCAAGACCGGGGCCATTGGAGGAGGGGCCAGTCCTGCCAATGGATGCAGACCACATGGTGAAGAACATTGATGCTGTGATCCACACTAGCCTGCAGGAGTGGATGCCCATGGGTGATATTGTCTGTGGCGACATGGTCATGGATGCCAGTGCCAACATGCTGGTGGGGGTGAGGGCTCTGAGCCTCAAGGGCATCATCTGCAGGGCGCCCCCCCCCTGCACCATGTTGAACACCAGCTGGTGCCTTGCTGCCTATTTCTCTTGCCAGCAAGCTGTGCAAAAAGGAGGAGGTGGGAGAGGGGGCCAAACAACGACTCCTAAAGGACATGCCCACCTGTTGGAACTCCACCTATGCAATGGTTGCATGTCTGGTGAAGCAGAAGGCTGCAGTGCAGGACGTCATCTCATCTATGTCCATCCTGCATGGGGAACAGGAGCTCAGCATAAGCTCAAATGACTGTGTGAACCTGTCCCAAATGGTGCATGTCCTGAAGCCTTTTCAGGATACCACCAATGTCCTCTGCTCCTATATGGCCAGCCTGGGGCAAGCCATCCCCTTTATCTGCACTGGAGCAGGAGGCAGTTCTTCTCTCAAAGGCCAGGGCCATGGTGGAAAGGTTGCAGGCAGGCATGGCCACCCGGTTGCATCCTGTCTGTGGAGAGGGGGACTACAGAATGGCCTGCATCTGTGATCCCTGTATAAAGGGCATGACTGCTCTTCACAACATGGAGCTCCTGGAATGAAGGCAGAACCTCTGTGAACAGGTCCGGAGGCTGCAGGCCAAGCGAAGTGGCCAGAGGAAGCAGGGGACGGAAGAAGAGGGGGCAAGAGGAGGAGGAGCTTCAGCCCAGAACCTCAGCTCCCAAGAGCCCAACCTGGAAGGGCCCCTACTGGTCCTCAGTGGTAAGCTGGGAGGTCAGCTGCGCCAGGGTGGCCAGGCATGCCCTGGTGGAGGACTTGGCAGGGGTGATGGTGCAGGAGTACCTTGCTAAGCCCACCAGACCCACTGGCTCACTCCAATCCCCTGAAATACTGGTCAATGAAGGCTGCCATCTGTCCTGACCTGACCTGCATGGCCATGAATCTCCTGTCCTGCTCCCCCACACATGCACCAGTGTCCAGAGTGAGCGGGTATTCTCCCACCTGGGAGACATCCTTAGTTCCCACCGCTCATGCCTGGACCTGGCCTTGGTGGATGAGTTGTCCTTCATCAAGGTCAGTCATCCCCCTGCTGGGCTACCCCACTCTGGACTGCAGGGAGTAAAGGGCCTTTGTCTCCCTCCTCATCCTTAATTTTCTGGATCTCCATGGGTGGACTCCAGGGTGTCTGAGCCACCACTTGTCTTCCTGCTACAGCTGAGCACGGGGTCCCAAGCTAGGTCCCAGTTTCCTCGGTGGAGGAACTGCACCTTCCACCATTGGGACATTTTAACCACCTCCCCTACAGCCAAGCATAGGGTCTAAGCAAGTGCCAGTTTCCTGGGCAGAAGAACCCCAGACCATTGGGATATTTTAACTACCGCCTCCTCACCTGTCCTCCTGCTACAGCCAAGCATGGGGTCTCAAGCTATTTGCCAGGTTCCTCAGTGGAGGAACCACACACACCATCATTGGGATATTTTAACACCCCCTCGAGCTGTCCTGTGGAGTTAGGGCCATCTGTGATGAGGCCAGAGACACAATCCTTGTTGGAGCCCTGCCAGTGCCCGGCTGCCACCCCCAGCTTGGACGGTGTCTCATCTGTCTGCCTAAGAACATTTATTTTACCCCAAGACTATTTCTGTCCCCCCAATGAACATTTTTGTCCTCCCAAGAACATTTCTGTTCCCCCAAGCACTGGTGCTTCCAGCATCCCACCCACATATGCCCCCTCAGCATGCCTGCCCCCCCAAGAATCGCCCACCTTGTTGGGGAAATGGATTCTGGTTGTGTCCAGCCCCTCTCACCCAGGATTCTGTTACCACATTAAAAGGTCTTTCTCTGTCATGCTCTAGGGCCACTGCACCACACTCCCCCTCATTGGGATTTGTGAACACCTGAGCCACCCCCTGTCCCTCTGCTACAGCCAAGCATAGGGTTTCAATCTAGGTGCTAGTTTCCTTGGCAGAGGAACCACACACCCCACCATTGGGATATTATAACTCCCTCCCCCAGAGCCACCACCACCTGTCCTCCTGCTACAGCCAAGCATGGGGTCTCAAGCTAGGTGCTGGTTTCCTCAGCTAAGGAACTGCACCACACCTTCTCCTGAGCCACCACCTGTCCTCCTGCTATGGCAAAGCATGGGGTCTCAGCAGGTGCCAGGTTCCTTACCTGAGGAGCAGCAGCCCCTTCATTGGGATATTTTAACACCCCCTCCTCACGATTTCTGTCCCCCCTTGAATTGTCACTCCAAGCCTCCCCCCCGTCCACATCTCCCTCCTCATGACTTGTGTCCCACTTGGAATTGGTGCTTCCAGGCCCCACCCCACCCCAGTTGGGGAGATGGATTCTGCTTCTGGCCAGCTGCTCTCACATTAGAAGGCCTTCCCCTTGCCCACCCCATTGAGGAGACTGATTCTATCTGTAGCAGCTCTCACCTTAAATGGCCTTCCTCTCGCTCACCCTGTTGGGGAAACTGGCAGATCTCAACCAGGACTGCACATTAAAAGGCCTTTCTCTCTCAGGCTCAAGGGCCAACATGCCGCACTCCCCCTCACTGGGATTTTCAAACACCTCCTCCTGAGCCACTTGTCCCTCTGCTACAGCAAAGCATGGGGTCTCAGCAGGTGCCAGGTTCCTCAGCTGAGGAACTGCACCCCCCTCATTGGAATATTTTAACACCCCCCCTCTCATGAACTGTGTCCCCCCAAGAATTGGCACTCCCGCCTTTCCCCATCCAAACATTTCTTTTGCGGGTTCGGGTCTCGTCTCTATGGGTTTCTGGTGGGCTCAGGGTGCTGTGAACCGCCACCCATCCCTCTGCTACAGAGATGCATAGAAGAAGAAGAAGAGATTGGATTTATACCCCACCCTTCACTACCCAAAGGAGTCTCAGAGCAGCTTACAAACTCCTTTTCCTTCTCCTCCCCACAACAGACACCCTGTGGGGTAGGTGGGGCTGAGAGAGCTCTGACACAAACTACACCAAACTGGGTCTCATGCTAGCAGGTGCCAGGTTCCACAGTTGAGGAACCATCTCCCCCTCATTGGGATATTTTAACACCCTCTCCTCCTGAGTGTTGGGATGTGTGAACACCTCCTCTTGACCCAGCACTTGTCCTCCTGCTACAGTGAAGCATAGGGTCTCAGCAGGTACCAGGTTCCTCACTTGAGGAGCAGTACCTCCCTCATTGGAATATTTTAATACCTCCTCCTCATGAGTTGTGTCCCCCCAAGAATCAGGAACCAAGATCTACCTCATAGCACAACACCCACCTCAAGAAGCAAGATCTACCTCATAGCGCAACACTCACCTCATGAACCATGATCTACCTCAGCACAACACCCACCTCATGAAGCAAGATCTACCTCATAGTACAACACCTATCTCATGAACTGACACCCACTTGTGCAGATCTTTACCTTGTCAAACATCCACCCATTAAAACAAGCTTGTTTGACTGCACCCAAGGTTTCCCAATCTACAGCAACTATGGGTGGGTGACCACTGCCCAGGCCCAAGGGAAAGGGTTGGCCACCCCCTGAATCCATGTCACCAAGGGGAGGAGGATGGGTGACCACCTCCCGAGCACAAGGAGAAGGGTTGACCACCCCCAGAATCCATCTTCACAACAGGGTGACAGCCTCCCAGGCACAAGGGGGAGTGTGGTGGACCAGCCCCCAAACCCCAGTCATCAGGGGGAGATGGGTGGGTAGCCATCTCCCCGGCCAGAGGAGGAGATTCAACTGTGATTTCCCCAGAGAGCACTTTCCTGGGAGCACCTGCTTTGGGGGACTAATACTCAGCCCCCCACAGCCAATCCTCACCAAACTTGGAGGGTAGGTAGAGGGGGGTCCTGGGGAGTTCCGCTGTGAGTTTGATGTCTCTAGCTTGCAGGGGGTCCATTCAACACACTCTTAAGAGAGCACTTTTCTGGGGGCACCTGTTTTGGGGGGCTGTAACTTGCCCCCCCAATCCAATCCTCACCAATCTTGGAGGGCAGGTAGAAGAGAGTTGGCTAGAGACTTGCCCAGAGTTTGGCATCTCTATCACATGGGAAGGGGGCATTCTTCTGCATTCTGAAGTCACAAACCACAAACCAGTTCATTAAACTGAAAGGTTTGTGTTTCATGAACCCCCACGAACCACTATTTTCCCAGTTTGTCCCCAGTCTAGAGGTCGGTCTGCATTCTCTTTCCACCCATATATGTAGCCATGGGAAGGGGGCAGAGTGTTTCCTGTACCCTAGAAAGAAACACAGCTAAGGACTCTCACCACTTCTGTTCAATCAAAATAAGGGCAAGAGGGCAATATTGATTGAGGAAAAGAATATGCAAGATTCTTAAAACCATAGAAGGTGAAAGAATTCAAGAAGCATGCATGAAAATTCTGTGAAATCCTCAAACAGCATCCCCCCTCCCTCGAAGGAAACAACAGTTCTGAAGGGTGGGGGAAGCTGAAGTAAAGGAAGATAGATAAATGGGGACCAGATTTAGAACAACTTTGAAAGCCATTTTTTAAAAAGCCTTCCTATTTTGTTTTAAAACATCTTATTGTCCTAATATTGAGGCTGACCAGGCAAGAATCCATTGTTCAAAGTTTTATTCAAGTACTAGCAGGGCCCCCTATGTCTTTTGAAATGCTGAACACTATAGGGTTGAATATTCTGATGGACACTTTAGGTACCTTTGAACATGGGAGTTGGGAAGTAGGAGGAGGGAGCCATCCCAGTCCATTATAGTTTGGGAAAGAATCACTGAGTTTCCTTTATTTTAGGACTTTAATAGATGGTGGAATTGAGATGGCCATTTCTTTCCTGTTCGAGAGAGTTTATGAACAGCTTGGGGTGGGATGGGGGGCTTTGAGGTGCATTTAAAATTTTACCTTTCATTTATCTACCACTGCTATCTAGTTATTTTCATTAGATTTATGTGTTGGTGTAATACCTTTCTTACAGCTAGATTCAAGTCCAGTAGCACCTTAGAGACTAACTATATTTTCAGAGTATAAGTTTGCAAGAGTCAAAGCTCTCCGAAAGGAGCTTTATACCCTAAAAATCTTGCTGATCTCTAAGGTGCTACTGAGCTCAAATCTAGCTGTTCTACTACAGATCAACACAGCTACTCTCAGAAACTAGGGGTGGTTTTTTTTACATATTTGGCTTCTATGGATGGAGCAAGGAGTGGCATGTTCCTATTAGGATAGGCTTAATAAGCGGATTTGAGGTTTAGAAATTATCAGGAAGGCTGCCGTAATGAAAGGGAATGGTGGATCTAGTCAGCATAAACAAGGTAGTTCTTTAGATGGCAGATATGGATTTAGGGATGAATGGGACAGCACAAAGCTCCCCCCCCCCCATAATGTTCCCACACAGTGGCTCAGTTAACATTCACAGGTAGAACTCGCTTTCCCCTATTTTGAATCTGGAGGAAAAAAATATTTCTTTGGCAAGGTGCCCTCAGTTTTATTATTTATTTATCATATTGGCATCTCAGTGTTCTTCTACCCTCAGATATGGGTGAGCCTGAGAGGTGGTCACTTGCACCCCATCTTCTATAATCCAAGACTCACCCTGTCTATGATGTCACATGGATTTTCTTGCTTCCCATGTAAGGAAGAATTATACAAGGAATGACTTTACAAATTTGCTTCAGGTCCAGTCCATGAGGAATCACTTTTGCTGGAGATACATTGAGATGTTGGAACCTGTATCCTCTGGCACCACTTTGATTAATATCTGTGCAGTTTGTACGAGAGAACTGCCACCCAGTGGGTTGTTCAAGGGTCTACACTTAAATTTTGCTTGTGTTTGGGCACCAACATCCACTTCATGTTCTTCCATTGCTCTGATCAAGAGAGACAGTAGAGATTTAGGAGTTGTGGGGCTGAGAAGATCAATTAAGTGAAAGAAGCTTTCACTGGAAACTGGAATCAGGCCACAATTTGGCCCTCACTGCTGTAGTTTTATAATGAGAGCCAAAATAACATTTTAAGTGTAATTTGTGCCAGAAGTTTTTCTTGCCATTTGAATTAAGATTAAGGATTAGGAGTGCAGCTGCTCCATGCCCAGTACCAGGGCCACCAGAGAGAATGATTAAATGTGGAATTTGCTGCTAAAGAATGTAGTAATGGCTGCAGGAATAAACAGCTTTAAAAGGGTATTAGACAGATTCATGGAGGATAAGTCTATCAGTCTAGTCTAATCAATAAGTATCTAGCCATGTTCAGAGGCACTAAACTTCTGAATCCCAGAGCCAGGAGGCAACATCAGGGGAAGGCATTGGCCTCTATGGCCTGTTGTTGACCCTCCAGAGGAACTGGTTGGCCTCTGTATGAGACGGGATGCTGGACTGAATGGATCACTGGTCTGATCCAGCAGGGCTCTTCTTATGTTCTAAGGATTTACCTGAAGTAAATCTAGGATTACAGCAATAATTAAAACCGATTTTATTAAACTACTAGGAATAAGGCCGGTTGTGGAAATAAATACAATGAGCTCTAGAAGGAGGCTCTGGGAAAGTGCCCCGACCTTGGGCACTCAGCGTCAATTTGCTGTGGCGACCTCAGCAGGGTATAATGACACAGAGTCCACCATTTTCTCCAGAGGAACTGATCTCTGCTACCCGAAGAGCAGTTGTAATTTTGAGTGATCTCCACCCCTCACCTGGACATTGGCAACAACAGTTCCTCAGGAGGGAAGGGCTGGTTTGGAGGGTAAAGTCTATGGCATTGTAACTGTCTGTGGTCCCACCCCTCCTCAAACCCCACTCTCTCCAGCTCCACCCCTCAAATATCCATGAATTTCCCAACCTGGAGGTGGAACCCTATCTCCTTCCCAGCCAAGCATCAACCTGCCATTATCTGCCCCTCTGATTTCAGCTTTCCATCTCCTCCCCCCTCCCTCCTAGAGATCAGTTGTAATTCTGAGTGATCTCAAGCCCTCACCTGGAGTTTGGCAACAGTGGTTCCCCAGGAGGAAATGGCTGGTTTAGAGGGTGGAATCTATGGTATTGTACTTGCCTGAGATCCAACCCCCTCCTCAAACCCCACCGTCTCCAGGCTCCACCCCTCACGCGTCCAGGAATTTCCCAACCTGGAGTTGGGACCCCTATCTCCTTCCCAGCCAAGCATCAACCTGCCATTATCTGCCCCTCTGATTTCAGCTTTCCATCTCCTCCCCCCTCCCTCCTAGAGATCAGTTGTAATTCTGAGTGATCTCAAGCCCTCACCTGGAGTTTGGCAACAGTGGTTCCCCAGGAGGAAATGGCTAGTTTGGAGGGTGGAATCTATGGTATTGTACTTGCCTGAGATCCAACCCCCTCCTCAAACCCCACCATCTCCAGGCTCCACCCCTCACGCGTCCAGGAATTTCCCAACCTGGAGTTGGGAACCCTATCTCCTTTCCAGCCAAGCATCAACCTGCCATTATCTGCCCCTCACTCTTCAGCTTTCCATCTCCCCCCCACATCTGCAGCCTCTACTGTGCCCTGAGGCCCTGACTGCTACGTCACATTGGCTGTCATAGGGGGGCCATCTCAGCAGAGTATAAGGACACAGAGTCCACCATTTTCTCCAGGGGAACAGATCTCTGCCATCTGGAGAGCAGCTGTAAGTCTGAGTGATCTCCAGCCCTCACCTGGAGATTGGCAACAATGGTTACCCAGGAAGAAAAGTAATTTTTCTCTGCAATGGGACCAAAACAGCTTACATCGTTCTCCTCTCCCCCTTTTGACTTGCACAACAACCCTGTTTTACTGACAGAACCAAGTTTGGTTGCCTAGCAATATTCATAGTTTATAATGACAGGAAAGTGGCCAAGTTGGCAGTGGGTGGGAGAGGGGTTACACTGAAAGTTTGTGACTGGTCTGAAATCACAGCTTCCACAGCATGAACCTGGGTCTGACAGACCCTGCTCTGAAGCGCTAACTGCTATGCCTACGGTAGCCAATCTCCAGGTGGAGCCTGAAGATCGCTGTGTATCACAACTGAACTCCAGACAACAAATCTCTTAGCTCCTGGAGAAAATAACTACTTTGGAGGGTGGGCTCTATGGCATTCTGTTCAGCTGAGGCCTCTCCCCTCTCCAAACTCTGGCTTCCTTAGACTGGCTTCCTTAGACAGAGAATATCCAGGAATTTCCCAACCTGGAACTGGCAACCCTAGTCAGGACTGGCCCCAATGAGTTCCTCACAAAGGCCTGGAAAGGGTTTCCTTCCTTTGTCTTTTTACTGACAGAACCAGGCTTGTTTGCCTACCAACATCCACTGATGAAAAAGTCCCACAGAGGAGCCAAGCAGGAGAAGTGTCTTCGTCAGGAGAGAGAGCCGTTTGCCAGTTATTCTGACAGAGAACAGTGGCTGAAGTAGGAGTGGGCAGGGAAGAGGAGCAGACCCAGCCCCCAGCCAATGGCACACGAGTACTCTTGAGTGGTGGCTGATGGGCCAATGGCTGATGGAGCACATTGCACAGCCAATGGGAGAGCTGGAAATGGCCAATACGCTAAGAGGATTATTATATAGAGATAATATAATATAAGGTATTGCTAAAGTGCCTAAGGCTGCAATAGCATGCGCCTGCTTGGATATAAGCCCCACTGAAATCAATGGAACTTACTTCTGAGTAGAGATAGATAAAATTGAAGTGTAAAAAAGGAGCTGTATACTATAAAGGTAAAGAATTTAAAAGAACATACAGTCAAAACAACAAAGCTTTGCCTTCAGGCTAGCAAACTAAACGAACAGACACATGAGAGAAAGAAAAAGTTAAAAGGTGGTAAGAGAAGACAATAAAGAAAGACTCTGACTTAAAACGCCTCAATTAATTGGAAAAGACATGCAAAAATAGATATGTCTTGAGGCGCTTCTTAAATTGTGTATGTGTGTTGGGGCGGATGTAGAAGAGCAATGAAGGAAAGTAAACCAAACCAGTCATTTCATCCCCTACAGTCTTTTACCAAAAAGTGCCTTACCCAAGATTACATAATCAGACATGTGGCAGAGCCAAAAATAAACATCCAGTACCCCTCCCCATGAAAAGCAATTGAAAGGTTACCTCAAGGGGCTTGTATTCAAATCGAGGTTGTTCTTAAGCAGTGGTAATAGATATCCTACCGTATGAAGCAGAATTTTAGCTATATCTCCTACTTTTCCTTTCCTGCTTCCTAATCTTTTTCTCTTCCACTTTTCTCCCCTGATTCCTAGGTGGGCTCATTCTTCATGATCAACCTGTGCCTAGTGGTCATTGCCACACAATTTTCAGAGACTAAACAGCGAGAGCACCAGCTGATGCAGGAGCAGAGGGCACGGTACCTGTCCTCCAGCACTGTCGCCAGCTACATGGAACCAGGAGACTGCTATGAGGAGATCTTCCAGTATGTCTGCCATATTGTGCGCAAAGCCAAGCGCCGCACCCTTGGCTTCTACAACAGCCTGCAGGATCGACGCCTAGGCCAAACAGAGCCAAGCACTGCCAAGCGGAGCATAAGTGGGAAAGATCAGAGGCAATACAGTAAGATCTGTGAGGGAAATGTGGATGGCAGCAGAAGCAAAAAAAACACACCTATCAATAAGAAAATCTCTGAGTACCAGGATGCTTAAACATGCATAGCAGGCAGAGCAGAGGAAAACGAAATGAAATAGCTGTACGGAGGATAGTCTCTATACTTTGGGGCTCTTGATGGAAAGGTGGTATAAAAATTTGTCAATAAATAAATGTAAATAAATTATCTCTGGGTGTGAATATTGGCAAGCTATATGGAACCTTTGATTTAGTACAGAAGGATTCAGGTCCCCAGGCTGAGAAAAACAGAACATTTTGCAAGAGAGAATTGAATTAATGGAATATGAGGCTGGCAAAATGGATGTACTTTTATAGAACCTAAATGGGATTTTATTATTAGGGAGAAAAGATTTTACTGGCCTTTGAAACTGAGTTTAGTCTAGCATTTCTGAAGGGCATAACTGGCAGAATCAGGACAGGAGAAGCAGTTTAGTTTTTAAAGGGGCAGAAGATACTGTCTAAAAGTACTGGAGAGCCAGTGTGGTATAGTGGTTAGAGTGTTGAATCAGGATCTAGGAGACCCAGGTTCCAATCCTGACTCTGCAGTAGAAGCTCACTGGGTGACCTTTGGCCAGTCACATGCTCTCAGCCTAACCTACCTCACAGGGTTGTTCTGAGGATAAAATAAGGTATAGCTTGATGATGTAAGCTGCCTTGGGTCCCCACTAGGGAGAAAGGTGGGATATAAATGAAATAAATAAATATTTGCAAAATATAAACAGAGCAGTGGTCATGTAAAATTATTCTAGAGGACATACAAAATATTGCAATAATCAGAAGTGCTTTTTAAGAAATGGCCAGATTGGCAAGGGTGGAGTTGAGCTTTTGGGATTTTTGTGTGCTAGGTAAAATGTTAAACCGATGCCCACCAGGCCCGTAGCTAGCGTGGGGCCCACAGGGCCTGCCCCCCCCCCCATGGTTTTTATGGGACCTTCACCAGTACTTTTATTGGCAACCTCACCCGTACTCACCCGGGCTTATTTTTCACCCATCCCTTGCGCTGGGTTTTACAGCTTAGCAAGAGGCCACGAGAACTCTCAGCCTGTGCCTAGATTGGCTCTTAAAAAGGTAATGCAGGCATCTGAGGGGAAATTTGAAAGGGCAATGCAAGGGAGGTCTTAATTCGGAGGTATTGGCTCCCCCTCCCCCCGCCATCGCTGCCCTCAGCTGGGCATTTAATTCAACTGCTGTGTAAAGAGTTCGCAGGACTGCCTCCATAGTATTTTTCTCCTCCATAGAACTCCCGCGCTTTGTCCGGCGTGGCCCTTTAAAAGCTAGCCAGCTAGCCGCTCATTCAAGCAGCTGTTGGGTTAGGAGGCGCCCACCCGCCCATTCCGCTTGCATCCAGAGCAACAGCCTAGCAAACTTTTCCCCCCTCCCCTTTTTTTGGAAGTCTTCTGGCCGTTTCCTCCTTTGGAAAGTTGAGCAAGCTCAGTTGGGCCAATGAGAGAGGCATCGGGGCTTCCTGGCAGACCTTTGCCAAGGATTTTTTTTCATGCGGGGGGGGGGGGGGGGGGGGGGGGAGGAGAGGGAAAGTGAGTTTCCTGTTTTGGCAGAGTTACAGCGCTGGAGTGACACAGAGCAGAAGGCGACGGCAGCGGTGGGAGGCGGGGCCAGGCTGGCAGCTCCTCTGAGCAGGGATCCTTGCGCACAGACAGGCCCCCCAAGCAAAACATTGCCCCCCCCAGTAAAAAGTTGTTAGCTACGGGGCTGATGCCCACACATTCAGAGGTTTCTTGAGTTCCTGAGCCTGGCAGCCCCCAGTTAACCATCCCTTGTGCCTTGTCCAGCCCCAGAATGACTGAGCTTACGTCTCCCAAATCCCACAACTATGTGAACTAATGGAGACGCCTCACACACTTCTTGCCCCTCCACACTCTGAAGCGAGTATGGTGATCCTGGCATTCCAGTAGGCGGGGCTACTGCTGTTGCTCACCCACCCATGCTTTCCACTGGGCCCTTCCTGCAGCTGTTAGGGTGCACCTCCCACTACTGTTGCCTTGGTCCTTCAAGGTGGGACATACGTATATAATTAAGTCAGGTACAGAAATCAGACTGTAAGTACACTTTGTGTTTGGTCATGCAGTTATAGTCTGAGAATGGTGACTTTTTTTTAAAAAAAAAAGTGTCTTATAGTATTTCACTTTCCATCAAGATGAATTCAGCAAGGAAAGAAAAGAAATAGCATTTTTCTGCCAGGCCAGCAATCTCAGCCTTTTGAATGATAAGAGCATTTTATCACCTGCAGGTGATGATTTCTTTCACTGTAACCACTCCCTTTCTGACCTCATGTCCATATTTTTAAAAGGAAACTTGCCTAGCACTTTCAGAAGCTTTGCAAGAAACACTGATAGTGTTGCAATGCATAAAAATGTGTATACGGAATGATGAACTCAAGAGGTACTCATAAACCATCTGAAAGAAACATCTGTGAAGTAGCCTTTAGAGCCAAAAAGGAGCATAGGATGGTAACTACCCACCTCTTCTAGCCCCAGAACACCTTTAGGGCTTAGCACAAGGTAGGGTCTGGGTTCCTGAATGAACTTACCTGGAATTAATTGCAGCTGTAATTAGACAGCTTTGTGAACAATTTTAACCACATCAGATTTTTTTTTGCCTTTTCTCCTAATAGCCTTGCCAGTTCTACAAACCCATTAGGAATAAGAGCTAATAAAAAGCAGAAAGAAACGTTTACAGTAAAATCAACAGAACCAGTAGGATGAAAACAGAATAAATGTCATGAGTACATGGCAAGAACCATTTTTGCAGCATCTCCCCCCTCCCCAAAAAATGTACTTTGGAAGCATTTCTTTACATGATAAATAGGGTGGCAGATTAAAAAAAAATTAAAAAGCATTTTTGGAATTTTTAACCTCCTGGATAACATAGGCCATGGCCTCTTATTTAATGATTCCAGCAATATGGAGAACTATTCAACCCCTGCTATATAAATGAACATAATTGAGTCCGATCTATTGTGGCTGAAGTAGAGCGTGTCTCTGAGAGACAAACAATCTCCATAAAAGTCTCTCCGTGATGATAAGCTGAACACTTCCCTTGGCAGGCAGTTCCAGTGCTTAATTTTCCTTCCTCTTAAAATGGCCAGCAACCCAGTTTAGGAGTTGCTTTGCTTAATTAAGTACCGAGAAGCAAAACTGTTCTTAAAATTTTAAAATATATATATTCCCATTTAAATTTAATCCTTCTGTGTATTACACAGGGCGTTGCCGGAAACACAATTCTGTAGATTACATGCCACAAAATCTTGGTCAGCCTATTGCCATGACATTGACCTCTGACCCCAGCAACTGTCCAAGCTGTCACAAGACCCAGCGGGAAGCAACCCGAAGACTTTCTGTACTGGACAGTGCTGATTCGGATCAGGAGGAAGGAGGAGAAGCCAGTGAGGATGAGGGAGATGGAAGGAAAGGAAGTGAGGGGGTTGCAGACCTGGAGAAGGAAGAGGAAGATGGAGAAGAAGGCGGACAACGGACACACTGCAGCTACATATGGCAAGAAGTGAGGGTCAAGTTGAGGGGAATTGTGGAGAGCAAATACTTCAACCGTGGGATCATGATCGCCATCCTTGTGAACACCATCAGCATGGGTATTGAGCATCATGAACAGGTAACTGGGCTGTGGATAGCCAGAGGTGGTGGTAGTGCAGCTTAAGATGGATAGAAATTGCCCAGCATGATGCGTCTCTAAGGACACCTTCCATAGAACTGAATGCTACGGTGTCCAGATCTGTTTGCTCTGTCTCTAAGAGGGTTGGTATCCTTGGGGGGTTGATAGGACCCATCAACCTAATCAAGCAGCTCCTAGGCAACCACCAAATTTGAATTGGCAGGCTAAGAAGGTGGGAAGATGCTCACCTGAATCTACCACTTCCCTTTACACAGCTATCACCTATTCTATGTTTACTTCTTGTGCACAACTCCGAAAAGTTTGCCGCTCCAAAGTTTCTGCAGGAAGCAAACTCCACTGGAAAGGATGGAGCCTTTGCATTAGCCATTGGTGCTTGGTAGACTGAGGCCACAGGCAAGTAAAGAGGCCAGAGTAAACAGAGCACACAAACATATTGTGTAAGCCCATCAAGCAATTAACCATTATCATGTTCTCCAATTAATGTTATCCTGCAAAAAAAACTGTGCATGGAATGGCTGCAATCCAGCAGTGAATTATTCCTGGTTTTGCTTCCACACTGTCCCTTTCTTGGTTTTCTCTAGCGTTTCTGATTTCGGCTTCCTCTCTTGGTCCTTCTCTTTATGTATTCCATCTGGCAAATCACTTCATGATCCCCACCCCCCTTTTCTGTGTTGTGTCCTCCCCTTGCCTCCCGCTATCTGCCCTCTTTCTGTCTCATTTCTCCCTTCATTAGCTAACTAAATTCGTAGACTGTTTGGTTTATTCTCATACCAACCCTCTGGGGGACAGCACAGACTCTTCACCCAAGCTCAAATCAAATCTATCAGTTTGCCAGCCTTTTCAGCTTAATTAAGAGACCTGCAAGTACTGTCTGCTGGTACAGAAGTATAGAAAAACCAGGTGAGTCCTGTATTAGCAGAAGGTCAAGGAACCCTCTCATCCCCTCAAGGGACAGAGAGGCCAGAACCCATCTGTTACTATCTGCAGAAGAATGGGTCAAGACACTGAAAGGAGTTGTCAGTCTGGACGTAAATGTGGCTCTTATCACTGTCAAGCCTCAGTATATAATAATCACTTACTGGTTTCCTCCTCCTACCACTGAGTGGGGTTGTAACCTGAGAGCCATTTGTGGGAAGCCTCAAATGTTTGTACTGTCAAGCCCAAGCATTTTTGTCCCACTGCCATGCAGGAATCTTTGTCTATTTACTGTAATGTCGTGTGGAGAGCAGGGGTGGGCAGTCTGCAGTCTCCAGGGCTTGTGTGGCGCAGAAACTCACGCTGGCATCTTGACAATTCCAGCCACCGTTTTGCTTTTAAGCGTACATGGCTAGGTCTTGCGGCTGCAAAGATGTTTGAAAGCGAGATAGCCAGTGTACAAAGGAATAAGGGCAGTAGTAATTCTTGTTGGTTTTGTTGTTGACATTGTTGTCTATAAACTGCCACGGCAATATTCTGTACAATAATTGAGTTAGAAAGAACAGAGCTGCCCACAGCCTTACGATCTGAAAAAAAAGAAGAGGGGGGGGGGGGGGGGGAATGACTAATCCGTTACTTTTTGCTCCCCTTTGGGATTTCTAGTCTTAAATCCTTTTAAGGGCTGATCCGACTTTTTCCACATCAGACAGTTAAAAATGAACATCAGTAGTTTGGCCTCAACAAAGTTCATAAAAACAATTTGCAACTTATGTTAATCAGAGGCAATTATTTCATGCAAATTAGTTGTGTTCCTCCGCATGATTTATTCCCTGAGTAGCCCCACCCTGATGTAGGGTGTCTACAGAAAGTTAATAATCTGGTCATTTTAATGAACGTTATACATTATGACTCTGTGGAAAATAATTATATTTCTGAATTAGCAATTACAATGCATGATACAAAGCATTTGCACTTCTTGTGAAATCGCTTATCAAAAGGCATGCCTACCTCCACACAAAGCAGCCTGATTAACCTTATTTGTTGATACATATTCACATGATTTGTGGTCTGCACGTTCTCACGTGAAAACAAAATATGACCAAAGCACACCCATGCCCAGAATTTGATTAGGAGGGACTACAAAAAGGCACCTCATTTGGATGATGGGTAACATTGCCCAGTGCAGCCTAGGTTGTCCTCTGTATGTGATCCACAGAGGTTAGAGATTCTTCTCTTGTTTTCCAGAGGGGTAATGAATTACCTTTGTGTGGTTTTCTGCTGGACATGGTTGTCATGTTACCATGAATTCACTCAGGTGGCACAAAAGTTAGGGGAATGGTCTTTTGGAAACTGTGGCTTTGGATCAGTCACTAGAGGAATCTTTGAGTGTGGTGATACTGTTCCCAGACTCATCAAAGCCATCTGCATTTCACCTGCAAGAGTACTTCCTTTTAGAGTGTACACTCCAAAGATGCCATTTTCTCCAGGAGAACTGATCTCTGTAGTCAGGAGCAGTCCAGGCCCTACCTGGTAGTTGGTAACCCTAGTGCACCCCCATCTACCTACAAAGAGTGCAGGGAGCTGTTTTTTGTCACTGAATTCTCAGCTACACCCCCCCCCCCAGACACACACACACACACGCCTTTACTCTTGCAGTGACACATGTACTTGCTTCCTATCCAAGGTTTACTTTAATGGCCTTTTCCCCGCTCTCCTTTTGATCCATGTTCACTGCGGTGTCCTCCAAGCAATTCTGCACTAAAATCAAGTTCAATCTTCTTGTTATTCTGGGTTTTCTTTCTGTTCTGCATTATGCTACCTCCCTTCAGCAGTCATCCCAGTCTCAGCCCACTGTTGCCCCGAGTTTTTTGGATGCTGCTTTGCTGCGGGCTTACATCGCCTTGACTTGAACTCTGAGAAAATACAGAGTGGCAGGCTAGGGCTGCCAAATCCCCTCGGGGGGCAGAATTCCCCCCGCTTTGGAGCCCCGATTTCTGCCCCCGCGGAATCGGGGCCCGGGGGAAACCCCACCCCCGCATGCACATCACTTCCCTGTGACGTCATCACGCTGGGGCGGGGCACAGCCATTTGAGGGGAAAACATAGAGTTTTCCCCTCAAATGGCTGTGCCCCACCCCAGCGTGATGACGTCACAGGGAAGTGATGTGCATGCGGCGCACACACGCTTTGCGCATGTGCGCGTGCATTGGGAGGCAACACAAAGTCCCCCGCCGGCACAGGTGAGTACATTTGGCAACCCTATGGCAGGCAAATGCGGAAATGACCTTTCTCGTCTTTTTGCCCAGTTCTTTACTTAAGCAGGCCTTGTGGCTTTACCCTCCAGATGTGTTGCAAGGTTGCCCAGTTATACTATTTTGCCACATTTTAAAAATACATTTTTTAAAAACTTTAAAAATTGCTCTGGGGAGGGGGGAGGTGCTTTCATGACACTCCCAGGAGCCAGCCAGTCAGCATTTTGCCCAGCCCTTTCAGCTTTAAATTGGAATCATACATTTCCTCTAACTTCAGTGCTTAAGAGAAGGTGGAGTGTCTGTCAAAAACAATGTGGCATGTCTTTACTGAAAACATACCATTGTCTTGACACACCATTAACATATTTGCAGGAAGTGCAGCCATTGCATTTGATGCTTTATTTAATATTTGGGACCAGTTCATTTATGGGGTTTCAAGTTATGCCTTGAATTAGGGAAGAGTGTTACCAAATCATACACAGAGACAGCGTTTTTTTGCTGAAGACTGGTGATTGCCCACATTCGCTGACTAACCTGCTACATGTTTATGGCGTAGTGAATCAGACCCTGTGGGCACAGTCTTTTAAAGATGAACATAGTTGCCCTGTGTTGATCAGCACCTTTGTTTAATGAGGGCTAATGAAGCAACTCTATATTAGGAAAATGTCTCCTAACTCAGAGGAGAGCAATATAAAACCATAAATTGCATAAAAACAGGAGGGCTGGGACAGAAAAGGAAAATTAAATAAGCTGAACTGGTATCACTTTGATTGGTGATGATTAAGGGCAGAGGACAATCACGGTAATCATCTACAAGTATTCAAAAGCTATAAACACACAACGTTTGCATGAGGGATATGTTATCTGGAAATCACATAGCTAGAGGAGGATGTGGGCGGGAGATCAAGAATTGTTTCTTCAAAATTCTTCTAACTCAGGGATAATGTCAGAGCTATTTATGGAGCAGCATGCATCACAAACAAAACAACACTGCTTATTAGGACTTCTGGGAAGAGTTTAATTTGAGCCAGGGTTCAACTTGGTTTAGTCCCAGAGCCTGTTCTTTTCGGTGCCGAGACCCAGCCTTTAAAATGTGAAATAATAACAAGGATTAGAATGGCTCTGGGCAAGTGCCTTGTCTGAACACTGAGGAACCACAGCTAGATCATACGCAGGGGCAGAGGCTATGGATTCTAGGCAGGACTGACCCTGGCGCCTCTCATTTTAGATCAATATGCCCATAAGTGGCTCCGTTATTTATTTATTTTTAAATGAAACCTACTAAAAATGGAGACTTAGGATGAAAACAGGTTAGTGTTCACAGGATGGTTAACATTAACAAATAGGCTGCGTCATTAAAGCTGCCATTTGGATGAGTCACTGGTATGGTTAAGATCAAGACAGGTAGCCGTGTTAGTCTGTCTGTAGCAGTAGAAAAGAGCAAGAGTCCGGTGGCACTTTAAAGACTAAGAAAATTTGTGGCAAGATATGAGCTTTTGTGTCTCACTGCTCACTTCTTCAGAAGTGACTCACAAAGAAGTGTGCATTGACTCACGAAAGCTCATACCCTGCCACAAATTTTCTTCGTCTTTAAAGTGCTACTGGACTCTGGCTGTTTTTCATATGGGTAAGACCAATGCTCCCTCTAAGCTGTGGAGTCTTGTGAGCAAAAATTCTACTTTGCGAGCTGGCATTAAAGTTGTGAGCGAGCGATTTGGCTACTGCATAAATTAGTTTGCTCGGGAGCCATCCTCCCTGAGCCAAGACAAAAAAGTATGAGCCAGAGGCTAAAAAACTGTGAGCTAGCTCACACTAACTCAGCTTAGGGGGAACACTCGTAAGACTTTGGTTACCCAGTAGTCAAAATGATGCTGGAAGGAGAGGGTCTGAAGCTAGGGATGGCAGCCTCCAGGTGGGACCTGGTGACCCCCCAGAATTACAGCTCATCTCCAGACTACAGAGAACAGTTCCCCTGGAGAAAATGGATGCTTTGGAGGGTGGACTCTATGGCATTGTACCCCACTGAGGTCCTTCCCGGGCTCCATCCTGGAGCTGGGAACCCCACCCCCGCCCCCTGCTGGTGGCCAGGAGGGACCTGGCAAACCATATGTGAGACAAGGTCATACTTGACTAACTGCATGCAAGGCTGGCTCCCATAAAGGACTGGCTCTCATGTCGTGGCTGGAGCCACCATGTCAAGCTTTTCAAATGAAACTACAGGATGAGTGGTTATCCCTCTCATGCAGCATTAGCGCCAGTGTAATATTAACATTTCTGTATTGCTTCATGAGGACAGGTTTGCTTTCGTGTGGCCCTATGGGTCTTTTGGAATTCTAAACCTGGTCATTTCTTGTCATTGTAGGAAGTTTAAAAATGTTACACTGGTTTTTAAAAAAGAGTCAAGAGGAAAGCCAGGAAATTGCAGGTCAGTCCCAGGCAAATAAGTCAAAACTGTAAAAGAGAGCTCGGCCTCTGTGCCCCGTTGGCCCTCCAAAGTGGCTGGCCAGTGTGTGAGACAGGATGCTGGACAAGGTGGACCACTGGTCTAATCCAGCATGTTCTAGGTTCTCTTGCTATCTACTCTTACACGTATACATAGCAAAACAAAGGTTCTGTGTCCACATTAGGCTTAAGTCACAATCTGGGGATGGGTTATGTTGTTTGGGTTTTAAGAACATAAGAGACGCCAATGTTGGATCAGGCCAAAGGCCCATCCAGTCCAACACTCTGTGTCACACAGTGGCCAGAAATACCAGTGCCATCAGGAGGTCCAGCAGTGGGGCCAGGACATTAGAAGCCCTCCCACTGTTGACCCCCCCCAAGCACCAAGAAGACAGAGCATCACTTGCCCCAGAGTCCCTATCTATACCTTGTGGCTAATAGCCACTGATGGACCTCTGCTCCATATGCTTATCTAATTCCCTTTTGAAGCCGTCCATGCTTGTAGCACCCACCACTTCCTGTGGCAGTGAATTCCATGTGTTAATCACTCTTTGGGTGAAGAAGTACTTCCTTTTATCCGTTCTAACCCGACCGCTCTGCAGTTTCATGGAGTGCCCACGAGTTCTTGTATTGTGAGAAAGGGAGAAAAGTACCTCTTTCTTTACCTGCTCTTTCCCATGCATAATCTTATAAACCTCGATCATGTCACCCCTCAGTCGTCTTTTCTCCAAGCTAAAGAGCCCTAAGCGCTTTAACCTTTCCTCATAGGGAAAGTGTTCCAACCCTTTTATCATTCGAGTTGCCCTTTTCTGCACTTTTTCCAAAGCTATAATATCCTTTTTAAGGTGTGGTGCCCAGAACTGCACACAGTATTCCAAATGAGGTCTCACCATTGATTTATATAGGGGCATTATTATATTGGCTGATCTGTTTTCAATACCCTTCCTAATAATCCCCAGCATAGCATTGGCCTTCTTTATTGCAGTCACACACTGTCTCGACATTTTCAGTGAGTTATCCACTACAACTCCAAGATCTCTCTCTTGCTCAGTCTCTGCCAGTTCAGACCCCATCAATGTGTATTTATATTTAGGATTTTTGGCTCCAATGTGCATCACCTTGCACTTGGCCACATTGAACCCCATTTGCCATGTTGACGCCCACTCGCCCATCCTTGACAGATCCCCTTGGAGTGCCTCACAATCCTCACTGGTTTTCACCACCCTGAACAACTTTGTATCATCCGCAAATTTAGCCACTTCACTGCTTACTCCCATCTCCAAATCATTAATGAACAAGTTAAAAAGCAGTGGACCAAGTACTGATCCCTGCGGTACCCCACTGCTTACCACCCTCCACTGAGAAAATTGCCCACCTACACTCACTCTCTGTTTTCTATGAACTAGCCAGTTTTTGATCCATAAAAGGACTTGTCCTTCTATCCCATGATTTTTGAGCTTACTTAGGAGCCTTTGATGAGGAACTTTATCAAAAGCTTTCTGGAAGTCAAGGTAAATAATATCTATTGGATCCCCCTTGTCCACATGTTTGTTCACCCCCTCAAAGAACACTAACAGGTTAGTGAGACAAGATCTTCCCTTACAGAAACCGTGCTGAGTCTGCCTCAATAGGTTTTGTTCATCTATGTGCCTACTAATTCTTTCCTTAATAATGGTTTCCACCAATTTACCCGGTATCGACGTCAGACTGACTGGCCTGTAATTTCCCGGATCTCCTCTGGAACCCTTTTTAAAGATGGGAGTGACATTAGCTACCTTCCAATCCTCAGGAATGGAGGCAGATTTTAAGGAAAGATTACATATCTTTGTCAGGAGATCTACAAGTTCACATTTGAGTTCTTTCAGAACTCTCGGATGTATGCCATCTGGGCCTGGTGATTTTTCAGTTTTTAAGTTGTCTATCAGTTTTAGGACCTCCTCTCTCGTCACCTCAATCTGACTCAGGTCTTTCAACACCCCTCCTGAAATCAGTGGTTCTGGAGTGGGCAAGCACTTCTCATCTTCCACAGTGAAGACGGAGGCAAAAAATGCATTTAGCTTCTCAGCCATTTCCCTATCATCCTTCAATACTCCTTTTACCCCTTGGTCGTCCAAGGGCCCCACTGCCTCCCTGGCTGGTTTCCTGTTTCTAATGTATTTGAAGAAAGTTTTATTGTTGGTTTTTACGTTTTTTGCTATATGCTCCTCATATTCCCTTTTTGCCTGCCTGACCTCAGACTTGCATTTTATTTGCCATAGCCTGTGTTCCGTTTTATCAGCCTCACTGTGACTAGCTTTCCACTGCTTAAAGGAATTCTTTTTACTTTTTACAGCCTCCATTACTCTGTTTGTTAACCATGCAGGCTTTTTCCTATACCTGTTTGTGCCTTTCCTAACCTGCGGAATATATATTTTTTGAGCTTCTAGGATCGTAGTTTTAAATAGATCCCAAGCTTCCCCAATTGTTTTGACCCTTTCTACTTTTCCTTTCAGTTTCCTCCCCACGTGTCCCCTCATATCAGAGAAATTACCCCTTTTAAAGTTAAAAATGGTTGTGTGAGTCTTTTTGGCCAATTCTCTATTTGTACAAATGATGAACTCAACAACATTATGATCACTGTTTCCAAGCGGTGCAATCACTTTTACATCTCTCACCAGGTCTTGAGTGTTACTTAGGACCAAATCAAGGATCGCCTCTCCCCTGGTAGGTTCCGTGACCATCTGCTCCATAGCACAGTCATTTAGAGTGTCTAGAAACTCAATCTCTTTTTCCCGGCTAGAACACATATTGACCCAATCAATGTGTGGGTAGTTAAAATCACCTATTATTACACAGTGTTTTTGTCTAGTTGCTATCTTTAAGGCATTCATCATTTTATAATCCTCCTCTATCTTTTGATCTGGTGGGCGATAACAAACTCCCAGTGTTAAGTTTCCTTTTGGCCCCCCTATTTCAACCCATAGAACTTCCAGAAGCGAATCCAATTCACTTAGCCTCTCAATCTTTCTAGACTTTATACCCTCTCTGACATACAGAGCTACCCCACCTCCAACCCTTCCCCCCCTATCCTTCCGATATAATATATAACCGGGAATCACTGTGTCCCACTGATTTTCCTCATCCCACCAAGTTTCAGAAATACCCACAATGTCTATTTTTCCCTCCGACACCAAGCACTCCAACTCCCCGATTTTACCTCGGACACTTCTAGCATTTGTATAGAAACAGCTGTAATTTCCCTTACAAGTTAAGCCTGCATCCTTCCTCTTGCTATCTCGAGTCGTTGTCCGGCAGTCCATGTCACCAGCCATGGCCTCTGTGGACAATTTCAATCCACCTCCCTGTAGAAAAGCAACCGGTACCCCCTCACCTCTCTCAGATGAGCCAACCCGAACCAGAGACTTTTCATCTCCTGTCGGCTTTCCCCCAATATTCAGTTTAAAAGCTGCTCTGCCACCTTTTTGATTTTAAGTGCCAGCAGCCTGGTTCCTTCTCGGGACAAGTGGAGACCGTCTCGCCTGTACAGCTCCCTCTTGTTCCAAAAAGTATCCCAGTGCCTAACAAACCTGAACCCTTCCCCCCTACACCATCGTCTCATCCACGCATTGAGACTCCTGATCTCTGCCTGTCTCTCCGGCCCTGCGCGTGGAACAGGTAACACTTCTGAGAAGGCTACCTTGGAGGTCCTGGACCTAAGTTTCCTGCCCAGCAGCCTAAATTTCTCCTCCAGGACCTCACGACTGCATTTCCCCACATCGTTGGTGCCGACATGCACCACGACCACTGGCTCCTCCCCAGCACTATCTACCAGCCTATCTAAAACACGCGTAATGTCCGCTACCTTCGCACCAGGCAGGCAAGTCACCATACGGTCAGTACGCGGGTTCGCCACCCAGCTGTCTACCTGCCTAAGGATCGAATCACCCACTACCAAGAGCCCCCCTCCCACCCTGCTCAGGGATGGTTCCTTGGTGCAAAAGGAGAGCCGCTCACCAGCTGGGGAAGAGGTCCCTTCTGAGGGCACATTCCCCTTATCCTCAGCATGGTGCCCTGTTTCCCCTAGACCCTCATGCTCCCTGACAGCAGCGGGGCTGCCAGATCCAGAGTGGGACGTAGCTAACAAGTCCCCGAGAGTCTTTTCTGTGTGCCTAGCTGACTGTCTCTGCTTCTCCAGGTCAGCCACCTTGGCCTCAAGGGAGCACACACGTTCCCTGAGAACCAGGAGCTCCTTGCACCGAGGACACACCCAAGACTTCTGCCCAGTGGGCAGATAGTCATACATGTGACACTCCGTGCAAAACACTGGATAGCCCCCAACCCCCTGCTGGCATTCTGGCTTCATAATTCTTTTAAAATAAATAAATATAATCCCCCTTTTAAACCCTTGGTATTTATGTGGGTTTTGTTATCAAGTCAAATTATTTTACGGGAAAGACAAAGAGCCTGGCTCTTTTTGGGCTACTTACAGAGCCCCTAGTCTAAGAGTCCCTAGGCTAAGAGCCACAGGCAAAGAGCCCTTTAGCCTCTGCCAAGGTGTTTCCTTAAATAGAGGCCTCCCCCAGCAGAGGTCAGGCAGCAGCTATTCAAATTCAAATTCACCCAGGCACTCAATCACAGGCAAAACAATGCCCCTTCCACTTCCTCTCAATTACAGGCAATCCCAGTCAAACAGTGCCCGTTCCTCTCCCACACTCAATCAGCCAGGACTCTGCAAGAACTCTAAGTGCTTCCACACACTGCTAAACACAGTTTTCCCACAAAATATCCTTAGCTGAATTCTCTCAGCTGAAAGCAAGTAAAAGAAACCCACTCACCTCTCTCACAGCTCTCTCTCCTGCTCCTGCTCAGAGCTCAGCCAGAGGCTCGTGCCTCTGGCAAGGTGCTTCCTTAAATAGAGGCCTCCCCCAGCAGAGGTAAGGCAGCAGCTATTCAAATTCAAATTCACCCAGGCACTCAATCACAGGCAAAACAATGCCCCTTCCACTTCCTCTCAATTACAGGCAATCCCAGTCAAACAATGCCCGTTCCTCTCCCACACTCAATCAGCCAGGACTCTGCAAGAACTCTAAGTGCTTCCACACACTGCTAAACACAGTTTTCCCACAAAATATCCTTAGCTGAATTCTCTCAGCTGAAAGCAAGTAAAAGAAACCCACTCACCTCTCTCACAGCTCTCTCTCCTGCTCTTGCTCAGAGCTCAGCTGGTCTGGTCTGTTGCTTAATGTGCAGATGGTGTCAAATGATCAGGGCTGGCCTGAGTACACAGGCTATCCTAGTGGCTGTTTGAGGGGGCAGTGTTCTTAGGAAGTGGCAGCATGTGATAATGAGTGGCATGTTCCAGGCCCCCCGTACAACACCACGGATGCCTGAGGCATAGCTCTCAGGTCATAGGGTGCTGCTGCTAAGGGTCACAAAACCATTTAGACCCACTGATACATAGTAGGGGGGAAAGTGATTGCACCCTATGACATCTTACACACGTGGGAACAGATTGACCCCGTCATTCTACTAACGGTCACTATTAACTAGCTTTCTCTGTAATGCTTATCTTAGATTTACATCTTTAGCCAGTTTGTTTTACCATTGCCAATTCTAGGAGGATTTTGTGTTTGTTGGGTTTTTCCCCTTCTTGTAGCACTTTGATAGTCAGCTTGCAGCTTCCTGATGCTTTTAGGTTATTGGGCACCAATAAGCATTTGGTTGTGTTCATTCTCCAATTTTCTGTAATAAATGTTTTCTGGGTCTTTTTAGTTTCCTTCAGCCTCTTTCAGCAGTGCCAGTATTTTAGATGTGGGAGAGTTATTGTGATTTGTTCCAGAATGAAGAGTCTCCATTGTCTTGTCACAGCCATCAGCTCCATGAGAAGTCAGGCAGACCTAAAACGATGTTAACAGTCTCAGAGGTGGATGGGGGTCCCTTGGCGGATGAGCCTCCAGGGACCCCCAGACAATGCATAATGGCACCTGAGGCCCAAAGTTCTTTTCACTCTGTCTAATTTTGCATCTCTACAGAAATAGCAGCAAATGTATGATCAGTTTTACTCTACTGGGGTCTGTTATCTCAAGCTCTATCTGTGTAGCTAGGACTATGCCTTGCTTTTTTCCTTTGCTACCCTAATTGTTTCCCAGGCTTCCTCCAGCTTTCCCCTTCCCTTGTGTTCTGTGTTCCTTTTTCTCTTTCAGTCTTCATCTCTGTTTATGCCTTTTCTACCTCGCCCTATGATGAGATTGTTAAAGATTGTCTCTTCTCCTTTGCTCCCCATCTTCAGACTCCTCTCTTGCATTCTTCTCTTCCTTACCCATCTCCCTGCGTAGGGCCATTCCCCAGGGTGACTGATGGACCATTAGAAAAAGATTAACAGGTTTGCACTTGTCTAGAGAAACAGATGTCAGTGAGGCGAGGAGAGTGAGCAGAAACAGGTGACCTTTTCTGTAAGAAAGACAGAAGCACGACTGTTAAAACATCCATCCCTCCCTATGACACAGAAGGAGCGAGGGAGCAAACGCATCTGCAGGAGTGAGAAGGACAATCCACCATTATATCCCTCCCTGGCACCACATTACATTTCTCATTATCGCTGACATAATCTTTCAGCTCAGACTGAAATTGATGTCTTTGCCCCCCCCCCCCCCAGTGAATTTCCATGTGTGACTTCAGGTTTATATTTATCTCTATGGTGCGCATCCAAGTAGGTCAGGCATGGTCTCTGCTGAAAATAGGCGCATTTAACACATATGAATTTGTGCCTTTGTGGTGGAGAGTTCCTTGAAGATAAACACTAAAATAAGCACTATCTGAGAAATGCAGATTTGCCCTCATAATCTTTCTGCACAATCAGGGTTGAGAGTCAAAACAGATGATACACTGGCACAACAGTGAAGAGATCCTCCCACCAGTTTAAAAACACCAATATCAGCCATTTGAGGATCTGGTTTTGACTGGGGTGCACGGGAGGGGGAGAGGGTTTTAACTCATTACTCCCTCTAGTTTCACTGAACAAAACCACTCTCATGCCTCCACACATTTTAATTAACCCTAAAAGAAACTTAGGAGCTGCGGTGGCTCAAGTGGTTAAGACGCTGAACTGCAGGCTGTGGAAGGTCAGTAGTTCAGCTGTTCGAGACCCGGGTTGCCGCATGACGGAGTGAGCTCCCGTCTCTAGTTCCAGCTCCTGCCAACCTAGCAGTTCGAAAGCAAGAAATTGCAAGCAGATAAATAGGTACCACTTCGGTGGGAAGATAACAGCCGTGCGCCTTGGTGTTTAGTCATGCCAGCCACATGACCACGGAAACGTCTTCGGACAGCGCTGGCTCTTTGGCTTTGAAACGGAGATGAGCACCGCAACCCTAGAGTCGGACTCGACTGGCTTTCGAGCAGGGGAACCTTTACCTTTTTAAAAGAAACAGGCAACCCATATTTTGCCTTTTTCTTTGCTTTTTAGGGGTAGTTACAATGTGTGGCTCATGTGGGAGGGTGGTTTAGATTAAGACCCATCTGCCCTCTCCCTCACATGGCCCTGATCTGAATCAGGTCCTACCATGTCTGATATTAACATTGGGGGGGGGGGGATTAGATTGACTTGATCACAGATCTCCCAACATTTCCTGTTTTGATCCTCAGCACAATACACTTATTTATTTGTGTCATGCAGGCCACCCACCTTTCTTCAAGGCTGCAGTTCTTCCATGCAGGTATTGCATTGTCCAAGCAATACTGTGCTATATTTGGTACTTGCTGTATCTTCTCTCATAAAGTACGCCCATAATTATTGTGATTCCCGTAAGGCATGTAGGTGGTAGCTTAGAGGATATTTTTCTGTAATATTATTAGTGCTGTTCAGTGAACTTTCCCCCCCTGTTGTTTATATGTTTACATCGTTTCTTGAATGACAATGTGCTTCCCCTCAACCCAGTGCAACTCCAGCACTGGAATGCACCTTATCTAGCCCTACTTTTTAACTAAGTGGATTCCCCTTCAGAGGCTCCCCTTCCACCACTTTCCTGCCATTTCAGAAGCCAAGCAAGGCCTTTGGTTTGACTCACCTGCTCAGCATTTTGTTTGTAATATGATAATTTTTTTGAACATTGAAATATCAGGATTAAACTTGGTTTGACTCATATGTTCAGAACTACATTTCAGCTCTGAATGGCAGCACGGCCCTGTCCCCAGGTTCCCTCGGGGAGAGGAAAATGCAAATCACAATGCAATATGATATATTTTATGAAAGCTGAGACATCTCAATAAACTTTGGTGTGCATGCTCAGGACTACTTTCTGCATTTCAACCAAACCCCAGCATGATTTCCACTCACATAATCCATTTCTGCCCAGAAAGTTGTAAAATACAATGAAATGCAATATCTGCCTTGAATGCCAAAATGATACGTTCAAGACATCATTCTGTTCTGAAGAACAGCCTGGCCCCCACCCCCTGCACAAATACTTGTTGTCAAGCGGGCCAGGAAACATGAAAAACACAGTCAGTGCAATAACCCCCTTGAAGGCAGAGACATTGTAATGAAAGTAGATCAACACATTTGAGACATTATTCCATGTTTCAAATTTAATCCCAGCTCAAACACCACACCCATTTTCAAGAGGACAAGGACAGATACTAACCTTAACATACTGCAATATCTGCTCTGAAGACTGAGATATTGGAATGAAAGCTGATGTGCACATGTGACCCTCCACCCTTTTTGAAGGGGTCAAAGGAAAATGTGAAACGCAATACAGTGCAATGTCTATGAAAAGTACTGGGTTCGATACATCAGGACTCAGACCATGACATAGGCGAAGACGCATTTATTAGTACTTTACACATGGAACAACCACCAACGGCCGGGTGGCCAACTTTATACAATTGGGGAGGGACGCCCCTAGGTTCTATTGGCGGGTTTGAACTTCCCGCCAAGGTCCCTATTGGCTCCTTACTAGAAGTTCAGGAACCTAGTCCCTATTGTCTTCAGGACTGAAGCTCTAGCTGCCTCTGGCTGGCTCCTGCCAGTGGTCTAAGAACATAACAGCCCTCCCCCCCATAGTTCCGTCCCTACCTATGTAATGTAGTCTTTCAGATAGGTGGGGGCCCTGTGCTCCCTGAGAGATCACCTGGGGGCTGGCACTGGGTCTGTGGTGGTTCTTTCGGGCTGAGGAGCGGAGACCGGAGTCTGGGGTGGCTGTTGTAGTTGTTGCTGCAGCATCGGGGCCTCGGGTTCTCCTGCAGCCGAACTTGGTTCACACTGGGGAAGGGTCTTCCCCCCACTTGGGGTTGAAGGTTGCTCCTTGGTTGCCAGGGGTGGGGGTCTCTGGTCCGTCGGGTAGCGGTGATGGCATCCCGGCTTCAGGGGTTAATCGCCGCCATAGGTGGTCGACATGTTTCCTTAGGAGTCTGTCCCCTTCCATAACAACCTCATAACGACACTGGGCCTGTGGGTTTAATGACTCGGCCGGCTACCCAGGGAGGTCCTACCCTGAAGTTTTTAAAATAGACGGGCTCTCCAGAGAAGAACCCCCTTGGCGCCTCTCTGTCCTCTACTAGTTTCCGGGAGTCAGGTAAGCGGTCCGGGTGAAGCCGGTCTTTCTGGGAGTGCAGGGCGGCAGCCCATCAGAAGCTTAGCCGGTCTGTGACCAGAGACTGGGTTTGGGGTCATCCTCTGCGTCAGGAGGAATCTGGCAAGCTGGAACTCCCAGTCGCCATCCGTTATTCTGCGAAGAGCTTCCTTCATTGTATAGACCATCCTTTCTGCCTGGCCGTTGGTCACAGGGTGGAAAGGGGCTGATCTGATGTGTCTGATAAGGTTCCTCTGGAGGAAGTCCTGGAACTCGGCCAAGGTGAATGTGGCTCCGTTATCGGACACGATCATGTCCGGCAGCCCGTGTGTGGAAAAGATCCGGCAGAGGGACCTTATGACAGCTTTGGAAGATGTGGTGGACACAGGGCTGATCTCCAATCACTTGGAGTATGAGTCGACCGTTATTAAAAACAACAGCCCCTGGAACGGGCTGGCAAAGTCCACATGAACCCAGGACCACGGTATGTGGGTGGACTCCCATTGTTGTGTCAGGGTGCTCGGAGGGTTGGGGCGGACTTCTTGGCATATTTTACACCTCCGGACCCATGTCTTGATCTCTGCGTCTATACCGGGCCACCACACATAGCTCCGTGCATGGGCTTTCATGCAGACTGTCATGGTTTCTCTTCCTCATCCCAGTCCAGGGATGGGGAGAGAACCCAAAGCATTCAGGAACAATTGAACAAACGCCAGGAGAATGTCTGTACACTCTCCAGGCTTACCAGTAGTCACTGCCACCAGGATCTCTTTAACCAGTCCCGCAACAAAACTCAGGAGCAGAGATCCCAAACTCCTTCTTGCTTTCTGGGACTGACCCCCTTTACCAGCTCTGCACCAGGGCTGCAAACAATTAAGTACCACAGTGGTAGCCTCCTTAGGCGAACGGCTTTAGGCACAAGACTCAGTCTTAGAAATCAGGTTGCAACAGAGAAGACAGGTCCAGATAATATTGATTATATATTATCTTTATTCAGTGCACAAGCATGCATATAACATGAAACTAGCAAAAGATAAGAAACAAATTATATCTATAGCTTGTTCAGTTCTAACTACATAATAGAGGTATTCCATAGTTACCAGGCTTTTAGAGGCATCAGATGAAATAGTCCAAGGTCTCACCTGGGGATCTTGAAAAGGAACCCCATGGTGCTGTGGGCAGCTAGTCCATCTTGGCTGCCTAACAGTCTCACTCCATGTTAACAGCAAACAGTTGACAAGCACGCAGGCAGTCTAAAAATACTCTTTGTTTTCCAGTGAGAAACTTACTTAACTCTCCTCTAACCTCCTGTTTCCCATAAGGATTATTACAGATATACCCCCCCCCCTCCGTCACCACCAGGCATGGCCAGTTACCCAATAGTGAGAGAGTGGGAAGGCGTTCCAATCTCTGGTTACCATGCGTTGTCAGGCAAGGTATGTTTTGATTGGCTAGGAGTTGGGCATCCTACTCCAGCCTCTTCAAGTGACCATGTGTCATGTCAGGGAATGCTTTTGATGTGCTAATGTACTGGGCATAGCTTGTCCCAAGCTTGGGAAGGCGCTGGCAAGTCACTCTCTCTTGACAGAGGTGTCAAAGTGTCTTGTATATGGAGATGTGGCCTGGCCATCTGGCAAGCCATTTGCACAGATGACAGGAATAACGCGGTAGTGCTACCAGCGAGGCCATTTGGCCCAAGCAGGGAGGATTTTAGAAAAGCCTTTTTCTATACACGGACTATGCCCGGGTGTGTTTCATGTAGTGTGTGCAAGACCCGCTGTCTCATGGTCCCCGATACCACAACCCTGTCTCCCCATAGCAAGCAGCCTTTGGGGGCTGAGAGTTTGTCTTTCCTTGCTTTAAAAGCTGTAAACTCCGTCCCCGGGGAAGCAGATGGCCACCCCCTTACCACCCAGCCCAAGACCCGGGAGAGGACGGGGTCCCTGGACATGCAGGCGGCCACCTCAGACGCCTGCAGGGGAGGTTCCGGGAGACCTTCCAGCATTAGCACCCCCAGTGCGGGAGCCGGATCCCCGTCCACCGAAGTAAGCGGTAGCCTGCTCAGGGCATCAGCGTGCCCCATCACCTTTCCAGGCTGGTGTTCCAGCCAGTATTGGTACCCAGCCAGGAACAGGGACCAACGAAGAACGCATGGCGACAAGACCTGTGGCGTTTGCTTATCAGCCGTGAATGACCCCAGGAGTGGCTTATAATCAGTGACTATCGCGAAGGGGCGGCCATAGACGAAGTTATGAAACTTCTTAACCCCGGCCACAATAGCCAGCCCCTCCCGGTCTATCTGTGCGTAGTTGCGCTCAGCGGAGGACAGTGTTCTTGAATAACAGGCCATGGGGATCTCTCGGCCGTTCGGCAGGATGTGACCTAAAACAGCCCCAACCCCGTAGGGAGAAGCATCACATGCTAGTACAACAAGCAGGGACTCATAGAAATGAGCAAGAACAGCATTAGAAATTAACAAAGTCTTCACACCCTGGAACGCCGCCACCTCCCTCGGGCCCCAAGCCCAAGGAGCCAATTTGTCCAAACGTCTGTGGAGGGGTTCTGCCATGGCAGCCTTGTGCGGCAGGAAAGCATGATAAAAGTTTATGAAGCCCAGGAAGGCCTGAAGCTCCGCCTTGCACTGCGGCGCCGTGGCCTCCACAATAGCCTTCACTCCGTCTAGCTTGAAAATTAAGAGATCCCAGTAAAAGATGGTGTCTGTGATTTCATCGTCACATCCAATCAAAAATAAAACAGCATAGGGAAAGGAGGTATAAAATGCACAGTAAAGTGATATGTTACGTCAAGATTAACATATCATAATTTAAGTTTGTTTGTTTGAAACACTTGTACTCTACACTCTCACCTAAAAATGCACAAGAGTAGCTTACAAAAAATGAAAGCAACGTAACAGAAAAAAAACCATCAGAAAATAGCAGCAGCTTATGTGCATGTTCAAAACAGATTTCATGATGAAACCCAATTTTGACCTTTGTGCCCATTTTCAAGAGAGCCAGGAGCCTCTTGGTGTGTTATCTTGTGTGGTTGCAGGACTAGTATCAGTATGAAGGTGGCCCATATTCCAGTTTGAGCACAAATCTGCAGTAAACTAGCTTGATCATAAAGAAGAAAGACATCCTTCTGCCAACTCTCCTTCCTATGCTAAAGGAGATGCTGGCTTAAGTTCTGTACCTGTTAAAGGAATGCCTCCAGCCTAGAGAATGACCCACACAACAGCTGTAAGGGATCTTTAACAAAGTGGTGAGGTGCCTTTATATGCCTGGAAGGAACATGAGTATCCAGTTAAGAGAGTGTGTTTGGGGAAATAATACATATATCACCACTGAGAAATGAAATGTTCTTGGCAGCCAAAATCCACATGATGTTGCTATAGGCAGGGACTTCACCAGCTGCACAAACACTTTGGGAGAAAGATTCGGGTCTCAGTTTTAGGGCAAAATGAATATTCAAACCTTTGCAAGTTTCTCCACTTTAGAGGGCACGGTAGAGGTCAAGAAGATAAGAACAAGAGTGAAAGATAGCTATAGCTATGTATCTTCGCAGGTCTAACCAGACCCGATCCCCAAGGCAGCATCTGAGCATCCTGTGGAAGGAGGCAAATAATGCAAAAGTGAGCTGTAAAGCAAAAGGAACATGCGAAATAATCAAAGAGTTCTGATTCTTGTCCTCCCACTGCACAGCAGAGCTTTAGGTGATCCTGTGGGACTGTGAACGCCATGTTGCCTGATTCCATGTGTGTTTACTCACAAGTAATCCCTACTGAGTACAGTGGGGCTTACTCAGGTGTGAATAGGGACTGTAGACGTATTCTCTGTAACCAATATTTCTGCCTTTGCCTTTTACTCCTTGCTTTATTGCTTTGTTATTCAAACATAATTACAGATGGAAATTGAGTCTTTCTCCTCCCCCCTCCCCCAAACACACACATCACTCCACCTTTTTGCATTGAGGGGAACAGGCAACTTTAATAAAACCCTCTGACACAAGGAAGGTGTCCCATTTTCCCTCCCCCCCCACATTTCGGTATTCAAATTAGCATGAGGTCATTGATCATATTGAAGTGTGGGAATGAATTAGAAGGCTGCAGAGAAAAAAGGGGTTTGTTTTTTCAGAACAAAGAAGGGGATTTTTTGGACAGCAGTTGTCAAAACCACTTGGTACAAGTAAACAGATAATTGTGTGGGACAAAGCTCTCAGGAACTGGAATGGAAACTCAGGAGGAAGCTCTGGCGGGCAGGTGGCTGGGGAGCTGGGCCCCAGTCCATTCATTCATTTACTTATTTAGGATAAAGAAGAAGCAGAACTGTATTTTTCTGCCCCAATAAGTGGAAATTGTTTGCAGCTGCCAGGCTGATTGTAAAGGATCCAAATTTAAATCCCAATCTCTCTCTGTCTTATGTACACAAGGCTAAGCAGTATGATATACACATCTTTCCACCTTTAAATGAGAAAGAAGCATTGTTCCGTCTGCTATGTACCAGTCTGCACAGGCCACCATAGACTCTATTAGAAGGACTTTGTTCGTGGTTGATGTTTTGCACTCCCAATAGGTTACTTTCATTTCAGCTCTCCGTCACCCAGAAGGAATGGGACTTTTTAATATACTTGTTTTACATTCATTACACTTAAGCTGGCAACAATGTAGAAGGCTAGTGTCTGTGCACACATCAGTCTATGGAACTGTGGTATGGTCTTATG